>NC_054705.1:6661118-6739298 GCF_016097555.1 Gigantopelta aegis
CTTCTTTATAGTTAGGGTTTGGTTTTATAGATTGTGGTGAGGTTTCCTCTTTATAGTTAGGGTTTGGTTTTATAGATTGTGGTGAGGTTCCTTCTTTATTGTTAGGGTTTGGTTTTATAGATTGTGGTGAGGTTCCTTCTTTATAGTTAGGGTTTGGTTTTATAGATTGTGGTGAGGTTCCTTCTTTATTGTTAGGGTTTGGTTTGATAGATTGTGGTGAGGTTCCTTCTTTATAGTTAGGGTTTGGTTTGATAGATTGTGGTGAGGTTCCCTCTTTATAGTGAGGGTTTGGTTTGATAGATATGGTGAGGTTCCCTCTTTATTGTTAGGGTTTGGTTTGATAGATTGTGGTGAGGTTCCCTCTTTATAGTTAGGGTTTGGTTTGATAGATTGTGGTGAGGTTCCCTCTTTATTGTTAGGGTTAGTTTCAAAGTTAGGGTTTGGTTTGATAGATTGTGGTGAGGTTCCCTCTTTATAGTTAGGGTTAGTTTCAAAGTTAGGGTTTGGTTTGATAGATTGTGGTGAGGTTCCCTCTTTATAGTTAGGGTTTGGTGTGATAGATTGTGGTGAGGTTCCCTCTTTATATTTAGGGTTTGGTTTGATAGATTGTGGTGAGGTTCCCTCTTTATTGTTAGGGTTTGGTTTGATAGATTATCTTTATAAATGTATCAATATAATTGGGGAGGGCGGGATGTAGCCCAGTGGTAAAGTGTTCACTTGATGCGCGGTCGGTCTGGGATTGATCCCCGTCGGTGGGCTCATTGGGCTATTTCTGATTCCAGCCAGTGCACCACAACTGGTATATCAAAGGCATGTGCTTTCCTGTCTGTGGGAAAGTGCATATAAGAGATTCCTCACTGCATTAGGAAAAAGTAGCAAGTTTCCTCTGTTGACTATGAGTAAGAATTACCAAATGTTTGACATCCAACAGCCGATGATTAATTAATGAATATGCTCTAGTGGTGTCATTAAACAAAGCAAACCTCTTCTTCAGTATAATTGGGTGGGAGGAGTAACAGGTGGAAATCTTTCCAATGTGTGTGCTGTAGTGGTGTATAACAAAACAAAAAACTTTTTGTTTTTACCAGAAGATGCTGAAGTGCCGACTAGTGCTGAAAGTGAAGCTGACAGGAACCGCCGTATTCTGAGGTTGACCTGTGACACGCTGAGGTCACAGATTGAGTCGATGGAGTCGAGGATGGACTCTGAGATTAAACGGCTACAGCAGTGTGTCGAGTTGTCGGCGGAGGCCACATCGGCGGAGATAGACAGGAGGGCGGAGGAACTGATTGCACGCTTCACACTGGGAGTCAGACTAGAACAGACGGAGGCGCTGGTAATTTCTTCATGTTATAATCACCATCAGTTTGATAATAACTGGTAACTTGTGTATTATCCTCTATATATTACCCCAGCAGGCACTCATAACGGGGAAAATAAAAATCATAATTTCCCACTGAGAAATTATCATGCATTGGTTTAACGTACACTACTGTTGGACGATTTGACGCCAACAAACCAATCATCTTGTCGGTACTAAATATGACGTCATCATAATTTGACACTGCACACACAATGATGTCACATAGTTTAAAACATTTGCGTTTACGTCTTTCTGTTTTCAGTGTTAAACTTGTAATAAAATGGTAGTTTAATGCAATTCATTACAGATTCGTTTTACACAATATATAGAACTTTGGGTTTTGAAAATTATCTGTGAACTGTGAATAAAATACAAAGTTAAAGCAATACCCAGAACAGTAAAGTAGTTTACGTCATTTCTATATACACTGACTTCTATATACACTGACGTGTAGCCGATGTAGACTATATCGAAAATAAAGGCTTTAAAAAAATAATAAAAATAGCTGGGGTTATAAATAGAATAACAAATTCAGCTGGTAACTTGTGTATTATCCTCTATATATGCATCACCCAGCAGTAAAGCTCTCACTTGATAGGTAAATTCAGCTGGTAACTTGTGTATTATCCTCTATATGTGCATCACCCAGCAGTAAAGCTCTCACTTGATAGGTAAATTCAGCTGGTAACTGGTGTATTATCCTCTATATATGCATCACCCAGCAGTAAAGCTCTCACTTGATAGGTAAATTCAGCTGGTAACTTGTGTATTATCCTCTATATATGCATCACCCAGCAGTAAAGCTCTCACTTGATAGGTAAATTCAGCTGGTAACTTGTGTATTATCCTCTATATCTGCATCACCCAGCAGTAAAGCTCTCACTTGATAGGTAAATTCAGCTGGTAACTTGTGTATTATCCTCTATATATGCATCACCCAGCAGTAAAGCTCTCACTTGATAGGTAGATTCAGCTGGTAACTTGTGTATTATCCTCTATATGTGCATCACCCAGCAGTAAAGCTCTCACTTGATAGGTAAATTCAGCTGGTAACTTGTGTATTATCCTCTATATGTGCATCACCCAGCAGTAAAGCTCTCACTTGATAGGTAAATTCAGCTGGTAACTGGTGTATTATCCTCTATATATGCATCACCCAGCAGTAAAGCTCTCACTTGATAGGTAAATTCAGCTGGTAACTGGTGTATTATCCTCTATATATGCATCACCCAGCAGTAAAGCTCTCACTTGATAGGTAGTCAGTCTGGGATCGATGCTTGTCGGTGGGCCCATTGGGCTATTTCTTGTTCCAGCCAGTGCACCACGACTGCTAAATCAAAGGTCGTGGTATGTGTTATCCTGTCTGTGGGATGGTGCATTTAAAAGATCTCTTGCTTCTAATGGACAAAAAAAATAGTGTGTTTCCTCTCTAAGACTATATGTCAAAATTACCAAATGTTTGACATCCAATAACCGATGATTATTAAATCAGTGTACACTAGTGGTGTCGTTAAAAAATACTCTTTTTTTTTTTTTCAATTTAGGGGCCCCATCGCAGAAACCTCATTATATACTGCTGGGGTAATAAATGATTTAATAAAATAATAATTGAACAGAAAACATTAAAAGAGTGTCTTGAGTTGCTGCTATTGTAATGGAAAGGAAAGGAAATGATTTATTTAACAACACACTCAACACATTTTATTTACGGTTATATGGTGTCGGACATATGATTAAAGACCACACAGATATTGAGGGAGATAACCCGCTGTCGCCACTTCATGGGCTACTCTTTTTTTTTCAATTAGCAGCAAGGGATCTTTTATATGCACCATCCCATAGACAGGATAGCACATACCACTGCCTTTGATGTACCAGTCGTGGTGCGCTGGCTGGAGCGAAAAATAGCCCAATGGGCCCACTGACGGGGATCGACCCCAACCCGACCACGCATCAAGCGAGTGATATACCACTGGGCTACATCTCGCCCTCTATTGTAAAATAAGTTGAAATGAAATGCTTGGCCTAATGGTCAGTCTAGATTTTACATTTAAAGATACTTCTACATACCATACAAAAAAATGTAGAAGAAGAAATAATAGCCACATACAAACACTAGGACAATCAGAAACAAATTGGATTTACAGACACTAATAAGTTGAAACATTTAATGTAAAGTGAAACCTTCAGTACATAACTTAACCTCTAAACCAGAAATAGTCCCGAGTGTGTCTGGTTTAGAGTATACATGTCTGGTTTAGACGATTTTCGCTGTATTTAATAGGTAATTTTAGAAGTTAAATAGGCTCCAAACGCACCTTAATTTTAATTTATTATCCACCTAAAATATGGTTAGCTTGCTACTTGCTTGAAAAGAAGCTGCTTTAACCCCAGCCAGCCCCTGTGTTTGAATATCATTGTACTGGTTCAGTGTGTGATAGTCAAAAGTTACTTTTGTCATTATGTGCAAGCTCTTCATCTCCGTCCCTCCCTCCCCCTCTCTCTCTCTCTCTCTCTCTCTCTCTCTCTCTCTCTCTCTCTCTCTCCATCTCCCTCTCCCTCTCCTTCTCTCTGTCTGTCTCTCTCTCTCTCTCTCTGTCTCACCTCTCTCTCCCTTCCCCCTCTCTCTCTCTCTGTCTCTCTCCCTCTCTCTCTCTCCCCTCCCTCCCTCTGTCTCCTCTCTCTCTCCTCTCTCTCTGTCTCTCTCCCACTCTCTCTCCCCTCCCTCTCTCTCATCTTTCTCTCTCTCTCCCACCCCGACACCGGCGTCGTGGCAGGCCATCGGTCTACAGGCTGGTAGGTACTGGGTTCGGATCCCAGTCGAGGCATGGAATTTTTAATCCAGATACCGACTCGAAACCCTGAGTGAGTGCTCCGCAAGGCTCAATGGGTAGGTGTAAACCACTTGCACCGACCAGTGATCCATAACTGGTTCACCAAAGGCCATGGTTTGTGCTTTCCTGCCTGTGGGAAGCGCAAATAAAAGATCCCTTGCTGCCTGTCGTAAAAAGAGTAGCCTATGTGGCGACAGCGGGTTTCCTCTGAAAATAGTGTCAGAATGACCATATGTTTGACGTCCAATAGCCGATGATAAGATAAAAAATCAATGTGCTCTAGTGACGTCGTTAAATAAAACAAACTTTACTTTACTCTCCCACCCCCTCTCTCCCTCTCTCTCCCTCCCTCTCTTCCCCCTCCCTCTCTTCACCTCCCTCTCTTCACCTCCCTCTCTCTTCCTCTCCCTCTCTCTCTCCCCCCTCTCTCTCTGTCTGTCTCTCTCTAAATAGGTGTAGTGTAAAATGTGCTGACTTGTCACTAAACATATATTCCTTTCCTTTTTTTAGAGGCTGTTGAAAGATGGTTACTTGGGAGACTGATTACATAACCAGCATGGATCTCTTTAGTCTGGTAAAGTATTTACTCACTCGTAGTATACACAGACAACATGTCCTATATCCTAGCAGAGGCGGCTCAGTGGTAAATCGCTCGTAGTATACACGGACATCATGTCCTATAGCCTAGTAGAGGCGGCCCAGTGGTAAATCGCTCGTAGTATACACGGACATCATGTCCTGTAGCCTAGTAGAGGCGGCCCAGTGGTAAATCGCTCGTAGTATACACGGACATCATGTCCTGTAGCCTAGTAGAGGCGGCCCAGCGGTAAATCGCTCGTAGTATACACGGACATCATGTCCTGTAGCCTAGTAGAGGCGGCCCAGCGGTAAATCGCTCGTAGTATACACGGACATCATGTCCTGTAGCCTAGTAGAGGCGGCCCAGCGGTAAATCGCTCGTAGTATACACGGACAACATGTCCTGTAGCCTAGTAGAGGCGGCCCAGTGGTAAATCGCTCGTAGTATACACGGACATCATGTCCTGTAGCCTAGTAGAGGCGGCCCAGTGGTAAATCGCTCGTAGTATACACGGACATCATGTCCTGTAGCCTAGTAGAGGCGGCCCAGTGGTAAATCTGTCCTATAGCCTAGTAGAGGCGGCCCAGTGGTAAATCGCTCGTAGTATACACGGACATCATGTCCTATATCCTAGTAGAGGCGGCCCAGTGGTAAATCGCTCGTAGTATACACAGACATGTCCTATATCCTAGTAGAGGCGGCCCAGTGGTAAATCGCTTGTAGTATACACGGACATCATGTCCTATATCCTAGTAGAGGCGGCCCAGTGGTAAATCGCTTGTAGTATACACGGACATCATGTCCTATAGCCTAGTAGAGGCGGCCCAGTGGTAAATCTGTCCTTTATCCTAATAGAGGCGGCCCAGCGGTAAATCGCTCGTAGTATACACAGACATCATGTCCTATATCCTAGTAGAAGCGGCCCAGTGGTAAATCGCTCGTAGTATACACAGACATCATGTCCTATATCCTAGTAGAGGCGGCCCAGTGGTAAATCGCTCGTAGTATACACAGACATCATGTCCTATATCCTAGTAGAGGCGGCCCAGTGGTAAATCGCTCGTAGTATACACGGACATCATGTCCTATAGCCTAGTAGAGGCGGCCCAGTGGTAAATCTGTCCTTTATCCTAGTAGAGGCGGCCCAGCGGTAAATCGCTCATAGTATACACAGACATCATGTCCTATATCCTAGTAGAAGCGGCCCAGTGGTAAATCGCTCGTAGTATACACAGACATCATGTCCTATATCCTAGTAGAGGCGGCCCAGTGGTAAATCGCTCGTAGTATACACAGACATCATGTCCTATATCCTAGTAGAGGCGGCCCAGTGGTAAATCTGTCCTATAGCCTAGTAGAGGCGGCCCAGCGGTAAATCGCTCGTAGTATACACAGACATCATGTCCTATATCCTAGTAGAGGCGGCCCAGTGGTAAATCGCTCGTAGTATACACGGACATCATGTCCTATAGCCTAGTAGAGGCGGCCCAGTGGTAAATCTGTCCTTTATCCTAGTAGAGGCGGCCCAGCGGTAAATCGCTCGTAGTATACACAGACATCATGTCCTATATCCTAGTAGAAGCGGCCCAGTGGTAAATCGCTCGTAGTATACACAGACATCATGTCCTATATCCTAGTAGAGGCGGCCCAGTGGTAAATCGCTCGTAGTATACACAGACATCATGTCCTATATCCTAGTAGAGGCGGCCCAGTGGTAAATCTGTCCTATAGCCTAGTAGAGGCGGCCCAGCGGTAAATCGCTCGTAGTATACACAGACATCATGTCCTATATCCTAGTAGAGGCGGCCCAGTGGTAAATCGCTCGTAGTATACACGGACATCATGTCCTATAGCCTAGTAGAGGCGGCCCAGTGGTAAATCTGTCCTATAGCCTAGTAGAGGCGGCCCAGTGGTAAATCGCTCGTAGTATACACAGACATCATGTCCTATAGCCTAGTAGAGGCGGCCCAGTGGTAAATCTGTCCTATAGCCTAGTAGAGGCGGCCCAGTGGTAAATCGCTCGTAGTATACACGGACATCATGTCCTATATCCTAGTAGAGGCGGCCCAGCGCTAAATCGCTCGTAGTATACACAGACATCATGTCCTATATCCTAGTAGAAGCGGCCCAGTGGTAAATCGCTCGTAGTATACACAGACATCATGTCCTATATCCTAGTAGAGGCGGCCCAGTGGTAAATCGCTCACCTGATGCGTGGTCGGTCTAGGATCGATCACCAAAGGTGGCCCATTGGGCTATTTCTTGTTTCAGCCACTACTCCACAACTGGTATATCAAAGGCTGTGGTATATACTATTTCTTTTCAATATTACTTGTCCTCAAAACAAGTACATTCCCCCCCCCCCCCCCCCCCACGCAAGTGGACTGGTCCGAGCATCCCAACAGATAATGAGATGGCCTAAATCTTCTACAGTATGCTCCCTTGTAGTTCCAGTCATGTGACTATAGCTTCCTTCTTTTTCTCTTCACTATACTGGTCGGATGTGTTTTCTTTTGGCTCTGTTCTTGGAGTCAGATTTGGGGTTTTTTATGTGATATTATTGTTGATAATTGACAGATTCGTTTCTGTCTTTGTTGTAATTGTTTCTAGTTGTGTATTATTTTGGCGTAAACACTTTTTTCAAGTGTGTTTTTACTTCCAAAATTGTTGTTACCGGTGAACGTTGCGTGGTCGCCATTTGCAAAGATGGCGGCCATGTTACCGGTTATGTGTTAATGGTTTATTATTATTTCTCTTTGTAGAAATTCTATCATGTCAGATACTAGTATGTGCCGACAACGTTCTTGTGCTCGCTGTCGGAAGTTCCTATCACATGATGATCCTCATGAGCTTTGTCCTTCATGCTGGGTTCCTTGTTCGACAGAGACGAGATGCGATGTTTGTCCGACTTGGAGTTTGGAAGTTACTTGTCCTCTAGGGCTAAGAAGGCGGGGTCTGCTGCACAGTCCATAGCCAACTCGGTGGCCGATGCTTTGAAGTTGATGTTGCCAGCCATGTTAAGGAGACCTTGGCAGCGATGTCAGTGGCAGACAGGGTGGATCCACAACCTGAGGTGGAGGGGCCCAACCCTCCCTCTTCTGTGACGGCAGTTCCAACTACTAAATCGGGATCTACGACTCCACGGAAGTCTCCGGCAGCGTCCAAACATTCATCACGGGTGCCTGCGGGATCCAGTGTACAGGCCGAGAAGGGTACATCGACGTCGAAGCGGATATCATCTTCTGATGGCCGGTCTGATCCATTCTTGAAGGTGCGGGCGCACTGGTCCATGGGTTACTGTGCCAGCCGTAGTTGAAGTCATTCACCACGGACTCCATCGGTTCACCCACGGCCGTCGGCTGATGCGGTCTCTACAGTTTCCAGATGGGACTGCCCACGGTCTGGTTCTCCAGTATCCTCAAGGGACTGTCCATGGTCCGGTGCTACAACGGCCTATGATCTACCAGACAGACGTGCCTGTTCTCGAGTTCTCCGAGATTTTCCAGATGAGGGATTGCCTAGTGGTTGTTTATGACTTGCTTCCGTCGCTACCTCATCCACCGGCTCCATCCAAGAAGGGACCAGTGCCGATGATTTCTACAGACGTGCTTCCGGAGGATGTCGTCATTCGTTCTTTGGCAGCAGGAACCTTGGTGACAGATGTGGCCTCGGTCTTGGACAAGACGTTTCTTGACACAGCGTCTTTCGTTGCTTTTCCACACTGGTCAACTCGAGCTTATCCAGTGTTTAACTTGCCGTTTCAGGATATGGCTCTGGTGCTTGATGATGATGTCCAGCGTTTGGGAAAATCTTCCTTGGTAGAGTTGACAGATCGGCAAGCCGTGACTATGGATACGGCTCAACGGCGCTGTTTGTACCTTTTATCGTACTTGGACGTCTTTTTAGCGGTAATGGCTACCCAAGTGAAGGACTCCAGGTGTTACTCCTTGTTCCAACAGTCAGCCCAGATGTTGGCATACTTGACGTCGTCTATCACATCCATGTCAACGATGATTACGCACCATAGACGACAAGCCTTCTTGAAGAAATCAACATTAGATTCACAACTGCAAGAAGGAACTGTTAGTGCAGCCATGGTCTTCCTCTAAATTATTTGCGGGCAAGGTGTCTGATGTCGTCACCGCCAACGAGAAAGATCAACAATCTACGGCAACTGTGAAGGCTTTACAGCTGATGATTACGCTGTAAACCAACAAGCGCAAGAACACTTTTACGACTCAACCTGCCTTCAAGCGCTGGAGAGGTTCCTTTTGCCAGAGGGAAGCCTTTCCGACGTTGATGCCAACCAGCAGATTTTGGATAGCTTCGGCTACCAAGACCTTTGCCCCCCCCCCTCACTTTGACACAGATCAACGATTTTCAATTGACACTTCCGGTGTCTGTTACACCGGTCGAAAGGACTATTGTCGGAGTCCGACTACGCCAGTTTTGGAAGACATGGGAGACATTGTGCGACGATCAGTACGTCACCACAGTCCTAAGATATGGATATCGCCTGCTATTGTCTGTCGACCCTCCCTTAACACGTACGCCCCGAGAGCGTCTGCACTCCGCCGCACATGTACGGGTTCTACAACATTCCGTCAACAAGCTCTTGGAGAAGGGGGCCGTTCATAGCATTCCACTGTCAGACCTCATGCCAGGATTTTATTCCGACATATTTCTGGTGCCCAAGAAAGACTCGGTGGACTTACGGATGATCCACAACATGGCTTTTTTCAACAAACATTATCTCCAGTCTCCACCATCGTTCAAGATGTTGACAGTCAGAGATGTCATTGCTGTGGTTCATCCAGAAGATTGGCTCACTTCGCTAGACCTGAAGGATGCTTATCTTCATGTACCAATCCATGCCACCTGTCATCGGTACCTGAGATTTATACTGCAAGGAATCCATTACGAATGGACGGTGCTACCCTTCGGGATATCAGTTGATCCATGGCTGTTTATGAGGATCACTACTCCAATATCGCGGGTCCTTCACAGCAAAGGTATTTACTTTTACCCCTACCTGGACGACTGCCTGTTGAAACATCCCAGTCAAGCTCGGCTCGTCCATCATGTCCAGTTTGTCCTGCAGTTCCTACAGTCTGGGGTGGATTGTCAACCACAACAAATCCCGGTTGCAGCCTACACAAGATCTGCAATTCATCGGTGCACGTCTCCGTTCCGATCGGTGTCTTGTACAAGTTCCACTCGACCATTGGATAAAGATCCAGTCCATCATCAGGAAGATGTTGATGGGTTCGATGTCGTTTCAAGAATTGCAAAATCTGCTGGGGCTGTTGACGTCAGTGCAAGACTTGACTCTCAGAGGTCGCCTCCAGCTACGACGGATCCAGATGTTCCTGTATCCTTACATTCTTTACGACAATCCAGCCTTGATGATTCCATTGCTGGTCCAGTCTCCAGTGGTGGCAATGCCAATCGAACGTCTTAGAAGGCATCTCTTTGCGGCTGTTTCAAGCGACTCATCATCTGTTCGCAGATGCGTCACTCGAGGGTTGGGGTGCACAGTTTATCCCAACCGTCATCGCTACAGTTCAACCATCAGCTTCGGGTTTATGTCTCGCCAGTTCCAGATCCAGATGCTTTCGATCTCGATGCTCTCGCCATCAGCTGGGATCAGATGGATGCATACGCTTTTCCACCGCCGATCCTGCTGCCTCGGGTGTTAAGCGGTTTCAACAATACCGATGTCGCCTGTTGCTGATTGCACCCATGTGGCCATCAAGGGTGTGGTTCCCAGATCTAATCAGTCTTGCCGATCAACATCCGTTGCCTCTACCCGAGTGGGACCATCTACTGCAGCACCCCACATCTCGACTCTACCATCCAAATCCACGCTTGTTCCGGCTACACGCGTGGACCTTATTGGCAAAGGTCTGAAGAAGGGTTTTTCTTCACAGTCTACTGCGGCAATTTTGATGGCTCATAGATCATCTACTACAGCGGCCTATAATGTCTGATGGCTGTGTTTTCATAGATGGTGTCTGCGACAACACATTAAGCCTCAGAAGATTCCAGTCCATCGTCTGGCAGACTTCCTGATGTACCTTCGGACATCACTGAAGTTGAAAGGCTTGATGATTGCGGATTACGTCTCGGTCATTGCTACTGTTCGTGATCCGGCTACTGGAACGAAGCTCTCTGTCATCCCTGAAATTCATAAGATGATTAAGAGCTTTAAATTAGAGGATCACGTTCGTCGCTTTCATCCTCCAAAGTGGGATCTGACTTTTAACTCGGGAAAACAGTTTTTCTGTTGGGGTTTGCAACAGCTGCTAGAGTCTTGGAAATTCATGCCTTGGATGTCGACCTTGTTTGATTTCATCATGATCATCAGTCGGTTTCCTTGGGGCTCCTAATGAACTTTGTTGCTGAAAATCCATTTACCTGATCAGCAGCCACGAACGTATGTGGTTCAAGCATTATCGTCTATCCTGGGTCCGGCCGATACTGAAGACTTGGCTTTGTGTCCGGTTTGTGCTTTGTACCACTATATTGAAAGGACTCGCTCGTTTCGACAACACCGTTCGAGATTGTTCCTTTTGTGTCACCAGTCGCATTTAAAAGACATTACTAAGAACACTGTGGCTACGTGGATTGGATTGACTATTCTGTCTGCGTACGAGAAGGAAGGTTTACCTGCTCCCACTGCCTCCAATCTGCATAAACTGCGTGCACTGGCCGCCACCATGTCTTTGCACTGCAACACTCCTATCCAGCACATTATTACTGGCTGTTACTGGGCGATGGACTCCATATTTGCGAATTATTATCTGAGGGACGTCTCCACTGAGAATGTCGAGGGCTTCCATCATCTGGGTCCTGTGGTGGCTGCGCAGACACTGGTTAACACTAGCCATCCTCGTCGCTGTTGAGGGTTGCTGTTGGATTCTAGACTGCACACAAAGATGTCTACCGAATCCACAGGTGAGGATTGCTACGACTTTTTATTCTTTGCACTTTTCACATGCACTGGTGCTGGAATGTTTTGTCTGGATAACATTTGCCTAGCACTTTTCTCGGCCAATTGTTGTCTCACTGAACTAACATGTTTTTGGTGTACTGGACAGAAAACACTCCGGGGCTTGTTCAATTCGGTGTTCTGACGGATGCACCCATACAATGTTGTTGCTTGTTATGTTTTCATAACACTCCAATACGTTGGGAGGTTACCTAATACCTGCATCCCTGGTGGTTCCGATTTCCCGTCATCCGTGTGATGCGCTCGGTGAAACAGGAGAAAACTTAGTGTTATCTCTTTTATAGAGATACTACCTGTCCTCAAGGGTTTATTCCCACCCGTGCCTCCCCGCTTCCCGTCATCTGTGTGATGCGCTCGGTGAAAAAGGAGAAAACTTAGTGTTATCTCTTTTATAGAGATACTACCTGTCCTCAAGGATCTCTTTTATTCCCATTCCCACCCGTGCCTCCCCGCTTCCCGTCATCCGTGTGATGCGCTCGGTGAAAAAGGAGAAAACTTAGTGTTATCTCTTTTATAGAGATACTACCTGTCCTCAAGGGTTTATTCCCACCCGTGCCTCCCCGCTTCTCGTCATCCGTGTGATGCGCTCGGTGAAAAAGGAGAAAACTTAGTGTTATCTCTTTTATAGAGATACTACCTGTCCTCAAGGGTTTATTCCCACCCGTGCCTCCCCGCTTCCCGTCATCCGTGTGATGCGCTCGGTGAAAAAGGAGAAAACTTAGTGTTATCTCTTTTATAGAGATCCTACATGTCCTCAAGGGTTTATTCCCACCCGTGCCTCCCCGCTTCTCGTCATCCGTGTGATGCGCTCAGTGAAAAAGGAGAAAACTTAGTGTTATCCAGATACTACCTGTCCTCAAGGGACCCGTGCCTCCCCGCTTCTCGTCATCCGTGTACTGTAGAAAAAGATTTAGAGATACTACCTGTCCCGAGGGTTTATTCCCACCCGTGCCTCCCCGCTTCCCGTCATCCGTGTGATGCGCTCGGTGAAAAGGGAGAAAACTTAGTGTTATCTCTTTTATAGAGATACTACCTGTCCTCGAGGGTTTATTCCCACCCGTGCCTCCCTGCTTCTCGTCATCCATGTGATGCACTCGGTGAAAAAGGAGAAAACTTAGTGTTATCTCTTTTATAGAGATACTACCTGTCCTCAAGGGTTTATTCCCACCCGTGCCTCCCCGCTTCCCGTCATCCGTGTGATGCGCTCGGTGAAAAAGGAGAAAACTTAGTGTTATCTCTTTTTAGATACTACCTGTCCTCAAGGGTTTATTCCCACCCGTGCCTCCCCGCTTCTCGTCATCCGTGTGATGCGCTCGGTCTTAGTGTTATCTCTTTTATAGAGATACTACCTGTCCTCAAGGGTTTATTCCCACCCGTGCCTCCCCGCTTCTCGTCATCCGTGTGATGCGCTCGGTGAAAAAGGAGAAAACTTAGTGTTATCTCTTTTATAGAGATACTACCTGTCCTCAAGGGTTTATTCCCACCCGTGCCTCCCCGCTTCTCGTCATCCGTGTGATGCACTCGGTGAAAAAGGAGAAAACTTAGTGTTATCTCTTTTATAGAGATACTACCTGTCAAGGGTTTATTCCCACCTGTGCCTCCCCGCTTCTCGTCATCCGTGTGATGCGCTCGGTGAAAAGGGAGGATGCTACAGTCACATGACCAGAACTACAAGGGAGTATACTGTAGAAGATTTAGGCCATCCCATTATCTGTTGGGATGCTCAGACCAGTCCACTTGCGTGGGGGGAAATGCACTTGTTTTGATTACAGGTAATATCTCTATAAAAGAGAAAATACTTAGTTTTCTCCATTCTGTCTGTGAGATGGTTCATATATATATATATATGTAGTAGATATCTTGCTACTAATTGAAAATAGTAGCCCATGGGTTTCCTCTCTAATTATCTGTGTGATTCTTAAACCACATATCCGACACCACATACCCATCATTAAAATGTGATGAGTGTGTTTTATATTGTAGTAAACGCATCTTGTTTATGACTGGAGTTTGCAGTTAGCTCCCTTGGGTACCCTGTGCAGAGTTGATTGTTTTTAATACTTTATACATGTAGGTTAACGTTTGAGTTGATTGTTTTTTAATACTTTATACATGTAGGTTAACGTTTGAGTTGATTGTTTTTTAATACTTTATACATGTAGGTTAACGTTTGAGTTGATTGTTTTTTAATACTTTATACATGTAGGTTAACGTTTGAGTTGATTGTTTTTAATACTTTATACATGTAGGTTAACGTTTGAGTTGATTGTTTTTAATACTTTATACATGTAGGTTAACGTTTGAGTTGATTGTTTTTTAATACTTTATACATGTAGGTTAACGTTTGAGTTGATTGTTTTTAATACTTTATACATGTAGGTTAACGTTTGAGTTGATTGTTTTTTAATACTTTATACATGTAGGTTAACGTTTGAGTTGATTGTTTTTTAATACTTTATACATGTAGGTTAACGTTTGAGTTGATTGTTTTTAATACTTTATACATGTAGGTTAACGTTTGAGTTGATTGTTTTTAATACTTTATACATGTAGGTTAACGTTTGAGTTGATTGTTTTTAATACTTTATACATGTAGGTTAACGTTTGAGTTGATTGTTTTTAATACTTTATACATGTAGGTTAACGTTTGAGTTGATTGTTTTTAATACTTTATACATGTAGGTTAACGTTTGAGTTGATTGTTTTTAAATACTTTATACATGTAGGTTAACGTTTGAGTTGATTGTTTTTTAATACTTTATACATGTAGGTTAACGTTTGAGTTGATTGTTTTTAATACTTTATACATGTAGGTTAACGTTTGAGTTGATTGTTTTTTAATACTTTATACATGTAGGTTAACGTTTGAGTTGATTGTTTTTTAATACTTTATACATGTAGGTTAACGTTTGAGTTGATTGTTTTTAATACTTTATACATGTAGGTTAACGTTTGAGTTGATTGTTTTTTAATACTTTATACATGTAGGTTAACGTTTGAGTTGATTGTTTTTAATACTTTATACATGTAGGTTAACGTTTGAGTTGATTGTTTTTTAATACTTTATACATGTAGGTTAACGTTTGAGTTGATTGTTTTTAATACTTTATACATGTAGGTTAACGTTTGAGTTGATTGTTTTTAATACTTTATACATGTAGGTTAACGTTTGAGTTGCTGTGCAGGCTAATTTTTACAATATGTAATAGTTAAAATTTGTTTTGTTTAATGACACCACTAGAGCACATTGATTTATTAATCATCGGCTATTGCACGTGAAACATTTGGTAATTTTGACAGTGTAGAGAGGAAACCTGCTACATTTTTCCATTAGTAGCAAGGAATCATGTATAAGCACCATCCTATAAACAGGACAGCACATACCATGACCTTTGTTAGATATGAATATATATAATACATTCATGAGCACAGTGGAGGATTCTTGTTATTTCTTTCAAAATTATATTTCGATAGTATGTGGTGGTGCTGGGGTGTCGTTAAACATTAATTCATAATTTGTGTCTACAATTTAGCTCGGTGTTCATGTATCAAATTTCACTTGAGATATAAGCAGGGTTCACACATTTTGTGTGCAGGAGAGAGGCAAAGGCTTGGTATTCATGCATCAACTTTTGCTCGATGAAAGTCTCTGTGTGTTCATAGATGGTGATTGTCTTACCGTAATGTGTTTATGTGTTTGTAGATTGTGGACAGTGTGCTATATTTACGCATCAATTTGAAATTGATGCATGAATTTATTCGTAATTTAAAATTGATGCATGTATTTATTTGTAATTAAAATTGATGCATGCATTTATTTGTAATTTAAAATTGATGCATACATTTATTTGTAATTTGAAATTGATGCATACATTTATTTGTAATTTGAAATTGATGCATGAATTTATTTGCAATTTGAAATTGATGCATGCAATTATTTGTAATTTAAAATTGATGCATTCAATTATTTGTAATTTAAAATTGATGCATTCATTTATTTGTAATTTGAAATTGATGCATACATTTATTTGTAATTGATGCATGCATTTATTTGTAATTTGAAATTGATACATGCATTTATTTGTAATTTGAAATTGATGCATTCATTTATTTGTAATTTGAAATTGATGCATGCATTTATTCGCAATTTGAAATTGATGCATGCAATTATTTGTAATTTGAAATTGATGCATACATTTATTTGTAATTGATGCATGCATTTATTTGAAATTGATGCATGCATTTATTTGTAATTTGAAATTGATGCTTGGTTTTGTGGGGCTGTTATTTATTGATTGATGCATCAGTTTCAAATTGATGTATGAATACAGCACATTGATGATTGAATTTTAAAAATGTCTATTAATATAGATTTTTTAAATTTGGGGTATATAATAATTAATTATATAATTATTTGTAATTTCAGGTGTTGAAACAACTGGAATCACCTTTAATGCAACACACTATCCCATATGGATGGACGCATTGATTACAGACCCTCATATAGCTCATGACTGCAGACAGGCACTGAAATACATGTATACATAATGGCCTGGTAACAACACATTTACATGTCCGACATTTACAAATTCCCTTCATCATTCCTTCACAAACATGCCGATAACTTTATTCATTCATATCACTGTTCTTATCGAACAGATACTTTGTGTGTGTGCCCGAGTAATTTATATGTCACTGTACTAATATTTTATTTCTATATATTTTAATAAAAATGCATGTAATCAAATTGTACGATGCATGACTACATTAAATCGATTTAATCTACATTGTTGTTTTTGTTTAACGAGTTGAAAGAAAATGCCACCAGCTTGACATGTGGGTCTGTTGTATATTAATTTGCCTTTAATAGTCTTGCCTTTAGATATGGGGGCCAAGGACGACCCACCCCCATGTAATATATTGATGTAGCTGATTATGTTATGAATGTAGCTAGAACAGTTCTCTGTAGTAGAGGTGTCAAAGGATTGGACATCAGGTTTTCCAGTGGAAAATAATTTGAGGATAGATGGTAAAAATGTAGCTTGGTGGTACAGTGCTCGCTTGATGTGCGGTCAGTCTGGGATCGATCCCCGTCGGTGGGCCCATTGGGCTATTTCTCACGCCAACCAGTGCAACACGACTGGTATATCATTGGCCGTGGTATGTGTTATCCTGTCTATGGGATGGTACATATACTAATGGAAAAATGTAGCAGGTTTTCTTTCATAAGACTAGATGTAAAAATTATCAAATGTTTAACATCCAGGTAGTACTAAACCAAATAACTTCCAGCTGGGTCAAACTTCGAGGTGCACCAAACTTTTGATACAGAAGTGAACACCACAAGTTCTGTGATTGGTAAAAAAATATGAGCATGGCAAAAAATGTATGCAATTTTATTTCATCCACTGTATCAAGTAGCCTTGTGCTTAAAACATGTATGGGGGTACCTGTGAAAAAAAAAAAAGTACTCTAGTTTTGTGCGACCGGCCTCGGTGGCATCATGGTTAGGCCATCGGTCTACAGGCTGGTAGGTACTGGGTTCGGATCCCAGTCGAGGCATGGGATTTTTAATCCAGATACCCGACTCCAAACCCCGAGTGAGTACCCGCAAGGCTCAATGGGTAGGTGTAAACCACTTGCACTGACCAGTGATCCACAACTGGTTCAACAAATTCCATGGTTTGTGCCATCCTACCTGTGGGAAGCGCAAATAAAAGATCCCTTGCTGCCTGTCGTAAAAAACCTGTCAGAATGACCATATGTTTGACGTCCAATAGCCGATGATAAGATAAAAAAAAAATCAATGTGCTCTAGTGGCGACGTTAAATAAAACACTTTACTAAGTTTGTGCGGAACTAGGGTAGTCGTAGACACTACCCATTGTCTCAGAAAAGAGCAACTTGACTCCCAATTTTTTCTGATTAACTTTAAGGGCGAGGGGCATTTATATCCATGGTGTTTATGTTGATTGATACGCTGCAGGTAGGAGTTTTAGTCACAGATGTTAATATTGTCGTCCATGGGATTTGATTTGGTAGTATACACCCTCCAATAGCGGATGATTAATAAATCAATGTGCTCTAGTGGTGTCGTTAAACAAAACAAACTTTACTTCTGGTAGGAGTGGAATGTCAAAGCGAGTGCCCAATTGATCTAGCAATCTGTCCCAGGGTGGGCAGTCTTCTCTGTATAATAATAACACAAGAGAGTAGCTGTGTCAATGTTTTATTCTTCATAAAGCAGTGACGTTAAATACAAAGCCCACGACAGACTTCATGAATATGCATGACATCACATGATGTTCTATTCATTAGGTAATATCTCCTCAAACACGAGGTAACGTTAAAAACAACGAGGAAGCGCAACAATGATACACCTTTAAGCACAACTTTGATCATTTCACATCCAGTGACGACACTTCACAATGCGGTTTATTCAACACGTAGTGGACATCATTTACAATGTGTTCTTGTACATTTTGTAACAGAAGCGTATATCTCGCTATGACAAAAACACGTAAACAGGACACATAAAGCATAGAAAATGGCTTCTTGTACATATGAGAATGTTTTTTTGTTTTATATGATGGAATGATTTCGATAAATAAATTTAAACCAAAAAAAGAATTCATTTTAATTTTTTTTTTAATTTTTTAAAAACTTAACACTGGCACAGATGTTAAATACAAAGGTGTGTAGTGTTAGGAGTGTGCACCATCTACAAATACTTAGCATACCCTGAAAATTGAGTGTTTGACGGATAAATATAATTAATTTCTTTCTTTTTAGTTGAGGGAGATGTAATATCTATGATTGGATTTTAAATAGATTTTTGGAAAACATCAATATTTTTGAGTCTTTTTAAAAAAAAAGGTTACATAGCCTCCTTAAAAAAACTATGTGTACATCTGTTCCTGTAGCTCAATTGAAGTCACGAATAATGCTGTATAAACAATTTCAAATTGATTATTAACTGATTGTTTGGATGCAAACTGATGATTGATGACATGAATTCATTGGATTCTTCCCAGTACTACTGCCAGGACCATCAAACATAAAATAACCATTACATGCCTCCCCAGCCCCCCCCCCCCCCCCCCAAAAAAAAAATCCCCAAACATGTACAGCCCTTCCTCACCCCACTTCTAGCTCAGTCAGTTGAGTACTCGACTGCAGTGCCTTGATTGAAGAATTGAACCTTAACCCCCCCCCAACCTTAGTGGACCTAATTATTTCCCCATTCCAAACAGTGCAATACCACTGTTCTATCTAAGGCTATGGTATGTGATGTCCCGAAAGTGCATGTAAAATGTCCCTTCATGTCAGATGTAGCTGGTTTCTTTAGATTTATCAAATGTTTCACAGCCAGTGATTAATCAATTAATTTACTCTAGTGGTAACGTTAAACAAATAAAAACTAACTTTCCCCAACAGCGATTTGAAACTAGGTAATGAAGGTCATACATATAAATGGTGAATGCAAAAAACAGCATTTATAGGCGAGAAGAAAACTGCATGTTGAACGGACATGATCTGGAGCTACATATATTGTTAAACACATTTAAAAAACCCATTAAATAATAGTAGTAATAATTGTAATTCACAGAGAGAAATAATTGTTGATAACAACACAACGCTTATGCTTGGTGTAACAGTGACTTGGACGTGAATAAACAATACAAAAACAATTCACAACACTCGATTCAATGAGCGAAAACATGCCCTAAAATAAAAACTCAACAATTATACACAGCTCAATTATAAACAACAAAACACCTTAACGAGACGAAATATACACAGTACATATTAGAATTAAGTTACACTTTCTCAATATACAAGACAAAAAAACTAACTCTTGCCAGTTATGTACAAATGATATGTTGCCCAATGGAAACAAACATTCAATCGCTCGTTTATATCTGGGAGGTTTTATCACAACTACAAGCAAATATAGGACTAATTAAGCACTTGACTAATTAACAAGGTTAATTAAACCACGAAAGGGAGGGACGTACATCACACAACTGTTGTGGAAGGTGGTGATGTGATATGGCTCGTACTTTATATGGGTGCTGTGCTATATATTAAGAAACACGTTCTTGAAACACGAGACAGAACAGCACATACCACAACATTTGATAACTGTGCCAGAGGAATATCTGTTGATATATTTTTATGAGATAATTTGTACAGCAGTGTCTACGTATGTAAATGCTATTAACAAATAAGTTTTAAACTTTGTTAACTGGAATGCATATAACATTTAAATCTACAGTTTTCTTCACATCGGCTGACTGTCAAAGATTGTACCAGATACTGGATACCTATTGATCAGTTTCTATAAAACATCTGATGTATTTTGCCTTTTTTTGTAGTACATGTATGTTAGTATCATGCATACAACCATAATGATGCCATTACTACAAATTCTAGATTCAACATCGCATGAAATAAGCACAAATAGTAAAAGACAAACCTATAAATACACTAATTTAACATCCTATAATTAACAGCCCTGGAGACCGTGACTTCGTGAACATTTGTTTTAAACATTTTTCAACAAGTCATTTTGGTGTATGTACATATAAGCAACAAAGCAAAAACACTGCATGAATAAAATAAGTGGAAGCAATTACATCGATGCATGAATGTGTTTATTTATAAACATGTATACTTAAAATGTAAGACGACATGATCTAACGACAAATAACCCATCAGAAATACATGTACATCAATTATTAATTTTATATCATGTTCGTGTGTGTGTGTGTATGCTGGGCTTTAGATCTCACTCATTTGGACACAACATACATGCATTATATTTGTTACTGTTCTGAGCATAGCTAGGTCTTTAAGGAGCACATCAATTAATGAAGGATATGAAATGGAAGTGATTTGAAAGTTTGTAAATATCCAGAAATACATTTTGAGTTATTTCAAGCTAATTTAGGCTTAATATTTTCTTATGTTTTGTTTAGTTGAAATTGTTTAGTAGTTGATATGTTTATACTAGTTGTTTTGGACACACCCTTTACTGTTATGACTTTGATGCAATCTAAAGCTCTGGTACATGCACGTGTGCATGAATATTTCCTAGATATGTTAAGTGCTTGGGCGTGTAATATTTCCTAGATATGTTAAGTGCTTGGGCGTGTAATATTTCCTAGATATGTTAAGTGCTTGGGCGTGTAATATTTCCTAGATGTGTTAAGTGCTTGGGCGTGTAATATTTCCTAGATATGTTAAGTGCTTGGGCGTGTAATATTTTCGCAACTTATTTTTATGCTCATATTTGTTTTTATGCTTTTATAAGGTTCAAGTACAATGTCCTGGACACTCAGCCAATTGGGCTGTCTGTCCAAGCTAGGGAGTTGGTGGCTAGTGAGACAGAAGTCAGTTTTGTGGCCTTATACACCCACCAAGTCTCTCAAACTAGTTCAGAGTGTGAGCCGGTACTGGGGTTTGAACCCAATATCTACATGTCTACGTGTACCAGCCTCATGTCCAATGGTTTAACCAGACCACTGAAGCTGGTATATGTATTTCTGATGGGTTTTATACAATCATAATTACAAACAGTTATCTGCTGATGTATTTCTGATAGGTTTTATACAACCATTTACAGTCGGTTATCTGCCGATGTATTTCTGATAGGTTTTATACAACCATTTACAAATATGTAACACACATCTAACTGCACAGGATTACAAGCCATTAAAGGTGAAATATCAATTATGAATGTGATATTTAATTGCAGATAGTGCCATGAATAAAATTGAAGGGGGTGATTAACTGCTCCGGCATGGCCCCTAACTTAAACTATTGAGAGCCATTTAAGGTATTACCATACTGAAAGCAGAAACTTAAATGCTAAGGGGAGCTATAAATCACTCTCCTTGAAGTTGTCTTGGGGGAGACTGAGTGATGGGGAGCAAGTGATAGCTCCCCTTAAATGGTGAGGTTTGTATTTGGGATCGATCCTCATCGGTGGACCCATTGGGCTATTTCTCGTTCCAGCCAGTGCACCACAGCTGGTGTAACAAAGGCTGTGGCATGTACTATCCTGTCTGTGGGATGGTGAATATAAAAGATCCCTTGCTGCTAATCGGAAAGAGTAGCCCATGGCGTGGCGACAGTAGGTTTTCTCTCTCAGTATCTGTGTGATCCTTAACCATATGTCCGACACCATATAACCGTAAATAAAATGTGTTGAGTGCATCGTTAAATAAAACATTTCCTTCGTTATAATTAACTAAATTAATCAATGCCATACATGATCTTTGCATAAACAACTCGGGAATATTGAAATTGTTATGAGCTTCAACACCGTGTAAAACAGTCCCATTCAGTAGGACTAGATTTCCATGCTTATCACTTGATAAATCTTATAAAATCAGTGCCTCCACATTATGACTGTTGATCAGCAACTTTAAAATGGACAGTCAGAGACAGATGAGTTACACAAAGACAGCAAACTTGTTGGCAACATCCACCTTGGATTATATTCATATATATATATATACATGCATCTTTCTTTGGCACCCAACAGCCGATGTGTATATTTTTTGCTGGGGTGTCGCTAAAGATTCATTAATTCTTTCAACAGTATGGATAATTAATTAACCTCAAATGAAAGCGCTCAATTGCATCTATATCCTGAGAAGATGTAATTTGTTAAATAGTTAATTTGGTCGTAGTGTAGTTACTCAAAGGTAATACAATATCTTGGTGGGAAGTTGCCATTATGCAACTTGGACACTGCACCATGAAGGATATTATTTCATTTATTAATTATCTAACGAAATCAACTTTAATCATCTTAATTATACATAAATGTACATTTCGTACCGACTAACCAAATTGCGGATATATTTTGCACTAAAAACAAATTACAAAAAGTGCATGCAGTATTTTCCATACATGAGAAAACAAATTACATACAGTTTGCACTATGAATTGTTTTATGTGTACATTTTGCATTGTAAAAAAACAAATTACACATATTTTGCACTGAATTACTTACGTTTTACTTTTGCTTTGCGAAAAATTACAAGTACATTTTGCACTGACAAAACAAGTGTATGCATACATTTAACAGTGAAAACAAATTACATATATATTTCACAAACTGTAATACAATTTACATTTCACACTGTAAATTAATTCATGTATTTTAGTAAATGAGATCAAAGTCGGTGTTAATTAGCTAACAAAAAAAAAGAAAAAACACTGGATGCAAGTTCTAAAGAGCATTTCTTTAAGGTCCATTCTCACTATCTAACTTGTAATAACAAGAATGATGAGTCTTATTCTCTCAGTGCAACAGCCCATTTTTCATCTGGGAATTAAAATTTAGGACATGATGTATATGGATGCAAACCAAAAGTGCAAACTTTCAATTAATAGAAGCCTGATATACATATTGTCAGATAAAATATAACAATATAATCTTTAAAAAATAATAATAATAAGAAAAACAAATCACAATTTAAAATATGTATGTTAATTATTATTAATATTGTTTTGGTCTCTACCATTGTTACAGAAAGTTACACAGTGAGAAAGCACCTGTAGCTTATGAGCACAAAAAATGTCAAGAAAAATCACATGTATTTAATATCTGACCAGCAAATATTTAACAAAATTTATAGCTCTTAAATCACCAGTCCACAATCCAAGAACAAGGATTACAACTTTCATTTCTTGACATTAAATTATTAATTTTTCCATTGACACAGCTTTCTGAAGAATGTGACACTTATCTTCCATCTTACAGCACTTGTTAATTCTTGACCAATGTGAGACTGAATTATGCAACAAATTTATTAGTTTTAAAACAGAATTCGTTTTTATGTTATACTATTCAAAATAATAAAAGTTGTCATCATATTTCATTTATATACTCTTCATTGTTAGATTAAGTGTTAGCTTCAAACTGTCAGCAAATATAGATTATATATACAAATTCATATAGTTAACTGCACACACAGTTGATCTATACCTACCCTGTGAAAACACTGAAACATGTTAACTTGTTACAATGACTGATGAAAAATAATATAACAGACTTGTAATGTTTGTATCCATCTTCATCATTGTTAACTGTCTAGCAGAATCAAAAAGGAGATGCAATAATATAACTAATGTGAAAAAAATTAACAAAAAAAAAAAAAAACCAGTATGGTTTGTGCCAAACTCAACAGAATATTTAAATATATTGGTTTGATTATTATGTTAGATTACAAGATTTAAATTAGAACAATTACATTATTCATTTCTTAACATTAAAAAAAGTCAATATAATGCATTACATTTAGTGGTACCATATTGTAATATATGACAGTGTGTACTAGTAAACAAAATAATTTAAAAAATTCATATCTCAAAATTTTGCCGAGTGTTTGTAAATATTTAAATATACAATATACTGGAGACAGGTAAGGGGTGTCCATTGTGCAATATATACAGAACTCTAATATATATATATATATATATATAATGACTTTTAATTGTGTTCAAAACACTGAAAGAATATTTCATTTTGAGAAAAAAAGAAGAAAAACGTTTTGACAAAAATTTCACATTCCAGTACATGTACATTGTATGCTGGCTTTTGAAAAGAATTGCAACCTTCCCATGTATGGATCAGTAGGATAGATTATGATGACACCGTCGAGTAAATCAATAAACATTTACATGATGGACACCGATAACTGTTACGAGTCACTAACAGTCGCAAGAAATAAAACATATCTGAAGTGATGAACAACGCAGCTGACACGGCTTTCTTCTGTGTGTAAATTCCACCATAAGCAATGGTTGAATCTTGACCACCTGGAACTCATTACTCTGGGGTATATACTATTACTGAAAATGATTCTGCATGTACACTCCATCATACTTAACTCATGTATCTTAGCAACCAGACTTTTTTTCCTGTCTTCAAATTCTATCGAAAGCATTGCTTGAATGGGTTAAATATTGACGACAGGACTTTCTGATTATTCATTCAACCTCTAGCAACAATTAGTTCCCATCTCTACCGAAACACTTTACTGTTATCTGTGATGACAATCTCAAGAACGTCTTGTGAAAAATCACATCAAGCAAGTGTCTCAAAAATAATTGTTTCGACCGACAATTAAAATGACTATGACACAGTTCCTATCTCTCTCCCACATCACTAATCTATAATGACAATCTCAAAAACGGCTTGTGGAAATGTAGCAAAACAAAATGCACTTTCTCTGCAATGACGACTTTGACTAACAATTAAACCAACTATGACAGAGCATTGTCCATGTATGTTAATTCACTGGACAAAACGCTTTGGCTACTCCTCTTCATCAGGTTTTAACTGCTTAAGATCAAACCGAAATGTCTCATTCAAAATTCATAGGGTCATCGTCATTCCCTTTTTGGTGTAAACTTCTAAATTGTCCATTAGTATTCTGTCCTAGACCACTGGCTATCCAGAGACCTGGCCCCTGACAGACATGCCCGAAACCTTAGTGGTATAGGGGCATGTTAAAGGTACTCTCTCTCTCTCATCATCAATCACAGATGTCTGTCCCTGTTCAATTATTTCTACACACTCGTAAAGAATACAGGTAAAGATGGTAGCCAAATGAAAAGACAGACGATAATAAAATCATATCTCATCTTCTATGCACTTCTAACTCTGCACATCCTAGGTGTTATGATGTAACAAACTGGAAAGACTTGATGATGATGATGACAAAATCATATTTCAGTTTTTCTGTCCAGTGTTTACTCTAAACGGCCATAAAGAATATAATTATGTAATGATGTTTTAATTACAATAGTGTGAAGAGACTGATGGTCAAATTCCAGTTGTTTTTCCCAGTGTTTACTCTAAATGATCATATTTCAGTTTTTCTTTCCAGTATTTACTCTAAACAGCCATAAAGAATACAAGTAATGATGGAAATAGAGTGAAGAAACTGATAAGCGTATTACATTTTTTTTCCATGTTTACTCTAAATGACCATAAAGAGAGTACAGTTTTTCTTTCCAGTTTTACACTAAATGATCATATTTCAGCTTTTCTTTCCAGTTTGACACTAAATGATCACAATACAGTTTTTCTTTCCAGTTTTACACTAAATGATCATATTACAGTTTTTCTTTCCAGTTTTTACACTAAATGATAATATTTCAACTTTTCTTTCCAGTTTTTACACTAAATGATCATATTTCAGTTTTTTCTTTCCAGTGTAAGAATGGTATTAGAGTGAAGAAACTGATGACCATATTATTTCAGTTTGTTTCCGACCATAAAAGTATAACATGTAACATTATTTTATGATGGTTTACAACACAGTGACGCGACTGAAGATCCTATATTTCAGTTTTTCTTGGCACTGCTTGCGCTGGTTGGCCGCATGTAGTCGCGACTCTGCGACAGATTGGATGAGGAGAATGACAGGTTTGAAGATGATGAAGCCAGATTGCTTGAGCTCTTGCGATTGGCTGATGGGTTTTTTCTCGACCCTTTTCTCTTCTTGTCCCACATGAGTTTTTCGGCGCGAACGAAAACCCCGTGACGAGGCAGACATCGAAAATATCGTATTCCATTCACTGAACCGTCATTCTTACCTGGGGAAAAAAGTGGGAACATTTTAAGATTCTTGTTGTATTCTTCAAAAAATGTGTAGTGAGATAAGAATATCCATATATATACAAGTGTCAATGATCTAAGACATGGTTTGTGAAATATATATTTAGATGTGAAAACAACACACTGAGTTACAGCCAAACGTTGATGCAGTCGCCACCATCAGGAAATGTAATATGGGACCCAGTTGTTCAAAGCATAGTTAAGTTAAGTGTTAGTCGAGAATTTGCCTTTAAATATTTTTGCACAAATAAAAAATAAACTTTAGATTTGATTATGTAAGGATATACCTTTGATTGTTCTAAATAAAGTTTCAAAATTATGTTTTCAATTATTATCTGTATTGATTCTGTTCTTGGTTTTGGAATTTCTTTTAACCACTGGTTAAGCTAACTAATGTTTAAACAACCAGTCTCAGGTCTACATCTTGCCTTTTCAATTCATCAAGACGAGAGAAAATTGTAATACTGTGCTTCTGAAAACAAAATTCAGTTACAAAGTATGGTGTTTTTGTGTGCCTTTCTTGGTGTCATATATAATATAATATTATTTATTATACTATAAGTTTATGTAAAAGAAAAAGTATTCATTGTGGACAGATCTGTTTCACTCTCACCATTCGCCAAGTGTCATATATAATATTTATTATCCTAGATAGTACGTGTATATAATAAATATTCCTTGTGAACAGATCTGTTTCACTCTCACCATTCGCCAAATGTCATATATAATATTTATTATCCTAGATAGTACGTGTACATAATAAATATTCCTTGTGAACTGATCTGTTTCACTCTCACCATTCGCCAAATGTCATATATAATATTTATTATCCTAGATAGTACGTGTATATAATAAATATTCCTTGTGAACAGATTGTGTTTTCTCTCTCACCATCCGCCAGGTCTAGGTCGACCCCGATCCACGGCCCCGCTGCGAATTCCACCTGGCCGACAAAGCGCACTATGCCGGTTTTGTTGGGACCTCCCCGCGACGACGTCACGACGACGCCCTCCCCGTCCTGCACCCAGCCGGGCACTGGGCCATCCTGGAGTCGATCGAGGTCAGCGCGACTCCCGAACGAACATTCACTCAGAGTGTCATCGTAACCTGCAATAATACAGTAACACCTAGAAACACATAACCTTGACTCAGAGTGTCGTCGTAGCCTGGAATAATATAGTAACCTAGAAATGTGTTCATGCAACATATAACCCTTCCCCAATTTGTCATTATATCCTCAAATAGATTAAAGTTGGTTTCGTTTAACAACACCACTAGAGTACATTGTATGTCAAACATTTGATAAATCTGACACGTAGTCTTAGAGGAAAGTCTCTCTCTTTTCCATCTGCAGCAAGAGATCTTTTATATGTACTTTCCCACATACAGAACTGCACATACCACGTACAGCCTTTGATATCCTGAAATAATAAGAAATGTGTCCAGGGAACATGCATATTCACTATAATATTTCAGGACATAAGAGTGTTGACATATACTGACGTAATAGTTTACAACTAGAAATATGTTCATGGAACATGCATACTGCCACCAATTTTGTGTAATCTGGTGAAAAAACAAGAACAACCTAACTCCAGATCAGTATGACATCAAAATGAACATTCACTCAAAGCCTGAAGAACACCTTATAAAACTAGAAATATTCACAAATTGTCCACTCACAACTTTTGCAATAAAAGAAAGGGTCATACATTTAACTCAAACCTGCATTTTCACTAACTGTGAAATAATGCTTATGGCATGACTTAACTGCAGCAAAAGAAACTGTCGAAACGTCTATTAGTCTATTACAAGAGTAGACTACTCTGTCTAGCTCTAGCCCCCCCCCCCCCCCCCCCCCACAAGTGGAGACCACTCCCTCAGTGTAAACCCCCACTGATCCCTACCTCCCATACCTTAATTAGGGAATTCGTCTTCAGACAAGTGGAGAAAACTCTGCCTAAACTCCCACTGATCTCTACCTCCCATACATAAATTAGAGAGCTCATCTTTAGACAAGGGAAGACTACTCTGTCAAGCTACACCACCACTAATTCTACCTCCCATATTTAAATTAAGAGAGCTTATCTTCTGACAAGGGGAGACTACTCATCTGAAATACATATTGATCTCCAACTCCCCTTCCTAAATTAAAGAGCTCGTCTTCAGACAGGTGGTGACAACTCCCTCAGTATAAGGTCTCACTACACAGATCATTTCCGGGTGAGAGTTCATTGATTACAGTCCACTATAGTTCCTAATTGTGACACAAGTTATGGCTCACATATTCACTTCTAGGAAATGGTGAAGAATTAAAACAATATGTATGTTTAATGGTAATCCTTCTGGCTGTATTTTGCCCATGCTGTTTTGTAATATTGTGCATTGATCTTTTGGGACATGGGTATATAGCGTAAGAAACAGCTCAAGTGAAATGGTTAATGAACCACCTGTTTGGACCGGTATTACAGCCAGATGTGGTCATATAGCAATAAACTGAGACAGAAATGTTCTCAATTTTGCAGTGAAAATAAATGCTTATATAATGTATGTTCGCAATGGTGTATGTTGTTAGTGCCAACAAGAACCCGTTCTATTTGCAATCTTCATTTAAAGTTGGGCAATTTAACATGGGTTTCAATGGCAGATGACATCTGTGTAGTGAGACCTAAACCTTCGCTGATCTCTACCTCCCATACCTGAATTAGAGAGCTCGTCTTCAGACAGGTGGAGACTACTCCGTCTAAACTCTCCATTATCGTACCTGAATTAGAGAGCTCGTCTTCAGACAGGTGGAGACTACTCCATCTAAACTCTCCATTATCGTACCTGAATTAGAGAGCTCGTCTTCAGACAGGTGGAGACTACTCCGTCTGGCCAGTTCCTCCTGCATGGCCCTCATGGCGGACTCTGCACGTGGGGAGCAGATCATCGACATGGGTCTCGGTCTCGAGCCTGAGCCTTTCCGCCGCATCGCCGCCTTCGTGTCCGGCGTTCTGTGGTTCGACTTACTCGACAATTTGTCTACCGAGTGAGTCGCCGACTCAGACACAACGCTTACACTGTCACATTTCTTAGAATCACAATTCACGTCCTTTTCCACGACCGTTTCCATGGCTGTCGGGCCATTACTCCGATTACAGTTGTGTGAAACTTCACTGTCCTCTTGCTCCTTCTCGGGGAGGTCGCCCGATTCAGCAGCACCAAGCTTCTCGAGTTCCTCCATCGCCGCCTCGCTGTAGAGGTCACTATCCGACTCGTGTTTCGCTATTGCACCAGACATTTTCGTGACTTCGGAATTCTCCGACGAAGACGAATCCTCAGCCTTGTCCGTCTGCTCATCACCTTCCTCGACGATCTTCAACTCAATGTGCTCCAACAACTCGGACGTTTCCATGTGCACAGATTCAGCTTTTGAGTCATTGTTTGTAACATCTGTAATGTCCTTCACTTCTGTTTTTGAGTCATTATTTGTGACATCTGTAATATTTTTTTCTTCCATTTTTGAGTCTCTATCTGTAACAGCCTCGTGCTTGTTGAAGGTAAACTCCCCCGAGTTACTTAAGGGGGGCGATGGGATGGGCTGCATGGGAAGATCGGAAATATCGGGAACACTCTCGTCCAGTAAGGAATCTGACCTCGTACGAGATGCCACCAATGTCTCCGCACTACTATCGAAATACTCGTCCTTATTGTTCGTCAAATCATCCACTGAATCCACCGAAGAGTTACCTCCCTTCGACCCTTTCTCGACCTTCCCATCCTCAGTATCGCTCTCACTGCTGTTCTCCACACTGCCGGACTTCTGCGCCGTTCGTGTCTTGCCGTCGTTCTCCTCGATGCTCTTGACACTCAGCGAGTCCTCAGAGGACAGGGTCAAGGTCGACACGGCCTGTGATCCATAGCCGCTTGACGTCATGCTGGGTGTGCCGCTCTTGCCGTGGCCCTCGGCGATGCTGTCATTGGTCGAGGAGTGCGTCATGTGGTTGAGGGTCAGCGTCCCGTCTTTGTGTGACCGAGACATCTGCTGACTCTGGTACGACTCAAAGTCCTGGAAGTCGTCATCCATCGGAAGGTCGTCACCTTGGTTTTTTGACTCATGTTCGTCCTCTTCGTCCAAATCCTAAAACAAAAACAAACAAAACAAGTGATTAAATAGGGTATTCAATGTGTAAAATGGGATATTTGAAATGTAAAATAGGATGTGCAAGACGTAAGAAAAAAGCTTATTCAAGACATAAAATAGCATATTCAGGAAATGAAGAAAAATATTTGAAGATATCAAAAGATATCTGCAGTGTAAACTGTGGTACATGAGCAAAACAAGAATATCTGAGATTTTAAAAGAAAAATAAAGAAATACTTGAAGAGGGATAACTCTTTACTTCTCGGTATCTTGGTGTAACATTGGTTTCACTTGGCAGAGATTTTATTAAAAAATATAAGTATATGAAGGGGGATAACTCTTTACCTCCTCGCTATCCTGGTGTTACTGCTTTGATGTTATTTAAAAACAAAAATAAGTATATCATGGGGGATAATTCTTTACCTCCTTGATATTTTTGTGGATATAACAAGGGTTTTATTTTGAGATGTGATTTTGGTTTTTTAAAACAAAAATGTATAACAAGGGGGATAACTCTTTACCACCTAAGTATCCGGCCATAACAAGAGTTTCACTTCATGGTGGGGTGTTTTGAAAACAAAAATAATTTATATATAGGGGGATAACTCTTCACAATGGTGTTTTGAAAACAAACATAATTTATATATAGGGGGATAACTCTTCACAACGGTGTTTTGAAAACAAACATAATTTATATATAAGGGGATAACTCTTCACGACGATGTTTTGAAAACAAACATAATTTATATATAGGAGGATAACTCTTCACAACGGTGTTTTGAAAACAAAAATAATTTATATATAGGGGGATAACTCTTCACAATGGTGTTTTGAAAACAAACATAATTTATATATAGGGGGATAACTCTTCACAATGGTGTTTTTTTAAAACAAACATAATGTATATGACGTGGGATAACTCTTTCCCTGTTCAGTATCTTTGTGTAACAATGGTTTTACTTTGAAGTGATGTTTTGTTAAACAAAAATAATGTATATCAAGGGGGATAACGCCTTACCTCCTCGGTATCTTGGTGTAACAGGGGTTTCACTTCGCGGTGGTGTTGTTCTTCCTGAAGGGTCCTCATCGGTTTCATGATCTTTGAGGCGTGTGGGCTCAAGGCCGACTTGGGGGATGCTGAGAAGAGAACATTTTAAAAATAATTATCATGTTTACGATGCAAGTGACAAAGTTCTCAGACAGGGAAATCACAGCCTGTGATAAAACTTTAAAAGTCCTGACTTAAAAACTTTAGGAAAGCTTTTAGACTTTAACTGCATGCTATCTGTATGGGCCACAGTGTTAGAAACAGTACTACCATCGTACAAAAGCTCTTGCAAAATTGACTTGGATGGCATTTTTATTATTATTGGGTATTTACTTTGTTACTATCTATACTATATATCTGTTGTAAGATAATCTGACTTTCAACTGTTGCTTATGGATGAGTCTTTATTAAACCTTCATTAGGCCCCAATCTTAATTTTAATTATTAAACCTTCAGTGTAGATTTTAAATTTTATAAGCATACATGGAAGTCCCAATCTTAATTTTAATTATTAAACCTTCAGTGTAGATTTTAAATTTTATAAGCATACATGGAAGTCCCAATCTTAATTTTAATTATTAAACCTTCAATGTAGATTTTAAAATTTTATAAGCACACATGTAGGCCCCAATCTTAATTTTAATTCTCGCTCACATAGTAACATGAACTTACAGTCTGAAGACTGTTCTAAGTCTTGTCTGGACTTTTAAAGTTTTATAAGCAGTGCTCAGATCTCAAATCTTATCTGAAATCTGATCTTAAAATCTACTACATGAATATAGCATTACAGCCATCCTCCACTTGACAACCATCAATTCAAAATAAAGTGACCATACAACATATGATAAAATCACTTGGGCTATTAATTGCAAGGCCTTTACGATGTATGATATGCAATGTTTTCAGAAATCCAAATTGGAATCTAGCATTTCATCCAATAATGTACGGCTATCAAATGATGGAGTGTTAGGACATTTATCACATGACTGCTAAGTGAAGGATGACCATCATATTCTGATATGACAAAAGACAATGACAGGCCATATGTCCAGGCAACCATATGTCTGTAAATATTTGTTCGTGAAATACTGCCACTGGTAGACTAGCAGGTCTTAAAAGCAACTATATTGTATAATTTTAGTTATGTCCAGATATCCTTTTTGTCCAATCAATTAAGTCATTGATATTGGATACATCAACCAAATTAGGAATTATTATGCCAAAAATGAACTTTGTCAACAAGTGCCGAATCGGAATATGCACATACAGTAGTGTCCAATCAAAATCCAGCAGTATGACAATATAGTCTAGCACTTCTGGTTACCATTAGACAAAAAGAAAAAAAAAATAAGATGAAAAAGAAAGAAAAGAAAGCCAGATATATGAATTGTGTGATTTGTTTATTAAAATAAGCCAATGGTTCAGCATTTGGCTCTTCAACCATTTGGACACAAAACAAATCAAGTAGCATTCTGTTTTTAAAAATGCTTCACAACTATTTACAGACAAATGGTCACCTGCATTTGATCTGCCATAGAACTCCGATAATAGCTAATATATTTTACCACATACTTACAGTCCGAGCCGCTTATAAACAAAATGTTTTAATCAAAGATGAAAAATAAAGAAACGAATGTTTGTTTCTAGACACCTCGGCACGGAATGAGATGAGAAAACCAGTACCACTATATATGACATGGTACACCTGTTCACACCATACAAGTATCTTTAGTATACAATTCCTTTTTATTACCTGTATGGTTAAAACTACATGTATCTTGGTACATATCAAAGTGATACATCCCACTAAAACGCCAAGTGGGACGTAACACTTCGTGATGTCACCGATTGGCATACTGCATGTACAACTTTACTGTACATGTTTGGAATTTTTGTTTTCTTTAAAAAAAATTCTTTATATACTTGTTACACTGTGACTTTTTGAACAGAAACTGAACAACAATTATTTATTAAGGCCTCGATTTCCATGACAGGTTCAAAGTGAGTATTTTTGCACATATGACAGGTGAGCAGCGATCTTAATCTCACCTCAAAGATGCATTTCTGCACTCAATTTTCTACTTTATATTTCATTTATTATGAAAATTGTGAGTAATAGTTTCATTTGTGTGTCGCTCACGTAAGTATAATTTTACGTAACCCATTTGTCGTTCACACATTGAATTTATGACATCATTTACATGGTCGGGATGAGTTACCTGAAAACCAAATGGGTTACCTGAATTTGTTTCTGCGTAACACATAAATGGTTCACGCACATTTTCAATTCTAAGAATCCTGTATTATGATGTTTATTTTATTTTATTTTTCTCAGATTTGTAGAATTGCTCTCCTTATATGAAATTTCATAAGATCAATTAATGAATTATACTGTCCGATGTTTTTAAAACAGAAGCCTGGTTGTTTTCTACAAGTATATACACCCTTAGTAACAAATGTCCATACATACTGTACGTGTTACTTAGACCTACAAGTATATACACCCTTAGTAACGAATGTCCATACATACTGTACTCGTTACTTAGACCTACAAATATATACACCCTTAGTAACGAATGTCCATACATACTGTACCTGTTACTTAGACCTACAAGTATATACACCCTTAGTAACAAATGTCCATACATACTGTACTCGATACTTAGACCTACAAGTATATACACCCTTAGTAACGAATGTCCATACATACTGTACGTGATACTTAGACCTACAAGTATATACACCCTTAGTAACGAATGTCCATACATACTGTACGTGTTACTTAGACCTACAAGTATATACACCCTTAGTAACGAATGTCCATACATACTGTACGTGTTACTTAGACCTACAAATATATACACCCTTAGTAACGAATGTCCATACATACTGTACTTGATACTTAGACCTACAAGTATATACACCCTTAGTAACGAATGTCCATACATACTGTACCCGTTACTTAGACCTACAAGTATATACACCCTTAGTAACGAATGTCCATACATACTGTACCCGTTACTTAGACCTACAAGTATATACACCCTTAGTAACGAATGTCCATACATACTGTACGTGTTACTTAGACCTACAAGTATATACACCCTTAGTAACGAATGTCCATACATACTGTACGTGATACTTAGACCTACAAGTATATACACCCTTTGTAACGAATGTCCATACATACTGTACCCGTTACTTAGACCTACAAGTATATACACCCTTAGTAACGAATGTCCATACATACTGTACGTGTTACTTAGACCTACAAGTATATACACCCTTAGTAACGAATGTCCATACATACTGTACGTGATACTTAGACCTACAAGTATATACACCCTTAGTAACGAATGTCCATACATACTGTACGTGTTACTTAGACCTACAAGTATATACACCCTTAGTAACGAATGTCCATACATACTGTACGTGATACTTAGACCTACAAGTATATACACCCTTAGTAACGAATGTCCATACATACTGTACCTGTTACTTAGACCTACAAGTATATACACCCTTAGTAACGAATGTCCATACATACTGTACGTGTTACTTAGACCTACAAGTATATACACCCTTAGTAACGAATGTCCATACATACTGTACTTGATACTTAGACCTACAAGTATATACACCCTTTGTAACGAATGTCCATACATACTGTACCCGTTACTTAGACCTACAAGTATATACACCCTTAGTAATGAATGTCCATACATACTGTACTCGTTACTTAGACCTACAAGTATATACACCCTTAGTAACGAATGTCCATACATACTGTACTCGTTACTTAGACCTACAAGTATATACACCCTTAGTAACGAATGTCCATACATACTGTACCTGTTACTTAGACCTACAAGTATATACACCCTTAGTAACGAATGTCCATACAAACTGTACTCGATACTTAGACCTACAAGTATATACACCCATAGTAACGAATGTCCATACATACTGTACTCGTTACTTAGACCTACAATTATATACACCCTTAGTAACGAATGTCCATACATACTGTACGTGTTACTTAGACCTACAAGTATATACACCCTTAGTAACGAATGTCCATACATACTGTACTCGTTACTTAGACCTACAAGTATATACACCCTTAGTAACGAATGTCCATACATACTGTACCTGTTACTTAGACCTACAAGTATATACACCCTTAGTAACGAATGTCCATACATACTGTACTCGATACTTAGACCTACAAGTATATACACCCATAGTAACGAATGTCCATACATACTGTACTCGTTACTTAGACCTACAATTATATACACCCTTAGTAACGAATGTCCATACATACTGTACGTGTTACTTAGACCTACAAGTATATACACCCTTAGTAACGAATGTCCATACATACTGTACCCGTTACTTAGACCTACAAGTATATACACCCTTAGTAACGAATGTCCATACATACTGTACTCGTTACTTAGACCTACAATTATATACACCCTTAGTAACGAATGTCCATACATACTGTACCTGTTACTTAGACCTATAAGTATATACACCCTTAGTAACGAATGTCCATACATACTGTACGTGATACTTAGACCTACAAGTATATACACCCTTAGTAACGAATGTCCATACATACTGTATGTGTTACTTAGACCTACAAGTATATACACCCTTAGTAACGAATGTCCATACATACTGTACCTGTTACTTAGACCTATAAGTATATACACCCTTAGTAACGAATGTCCATACATACTGTACGTGATACTTAGACCTACAAGTATATACACCCTTAGTAACGAATGTCCATACATACTGTACTCGTTACTTAGACCTATAAGTATATACACCCTTAGTAACGAATGTCCATACATACTGTACGTGATACTTAGACCTACAAGTATATACACCCTTAGTAACGAATGTCCATACATACTGTACGTTTTACTTAGACCTACAAGTATATACACCCTTAGTAACGAATGTCCATACATACTGTACCTGTTACTTAGACCTATAAGTATATACACCCTTAGTAACGAATGTCCATACATACTGTACGTGATACTTAGACCTACAAGTATATACACCCTTAGTAACGAATGTCCATACATACTGTACCTGTTACTTAGACCTATAAGTATATACACCCTTAGTAACGAATGTCCATACATACTGTACCTGTTACTTAGACCTATAAGTATATACACCCTTAGTAACATGTACTTAGAGTAAGTTAGACCTTTGGCAACTTACTAAAACGATGAAGTTATTAACCACTGTTGAGTGTCTAATTTTCTCTGTGATAGAAATGTTTTTGAAAACTAACTACATGTACATGAACATCATAACAATAATTTAATTAACAGCCAGATGAGTTTAGTGTATGATAAACATATTATAACCAATTGTTACCTTTACTTGACCAATAAAGATACACGTATCGAGTGAAATAATGGTGATATCTCACACATACAGGTAGGAAGCTCTTGTTCTATTTAATATTATACATTTGTATCACTGTCAATTTACCAGCAATATGCAACAGTAGTTGCCTATTTTTTAGATGTAGGTTAATCCTAACTACATGAATATTAAAGCATTTTAATTAGTTTCAAAGATGTATACGGTCATGATAAACAAATTGTTAATTTAAAAGTTAAGAAAACTCACATCTGAACTAATATTCATGCCACAACATCCTAACTTTACTATACAAACAAGTACAACATTATTCATGAAGTTTACACAACGGCAAAGCAAACCATATGGCTTCAATTGCTATTATGTAAACCACTCATTTTAATGCAGATCAAATTTTATTTAATTGTTTACTAATGCTTGTGCAAGCTCTACATTTATCAACATGTTTCTTAAGAAATAATCAACCTGCATTGTATGGATTTAAGTACCAGTATTATTTTGGCAATGGTTTCCTTGCACCTTTTATATATACATGTATATATATATATATAAAACAATACACTAATTTAAAAATGGAATGCAACACTTTAAAGTATTTGATAAAGCTAAAAAGATATTATAAATAGATGTTTAAATTTCACATTTATTAAATGCTTAAAGTTTATAAATTTACATATTGAAAAAAAAGAGCAAATACAAATGTGCAATTTGAGGAGAGAAGTATGAAATGTGTAAGATTGAATTAAAGTGAACAAAAGATTCTGTAGAAAGTCTGATAAGAATTAAAGAGTGAACATGTAAAAGAAAATGACATTCTCACATAACACGCTCAGAAAGAGAGATACTATTTTCTAGACTTTTACTGACAGTTTCACAGACAAACATTACTTGAATTTAAATAAGTCTTTTTATTTTACTTAATATGTTTTAATTCAGACAATAATTTTGTCATGTTTTTAAATACAGCTTTGAGTGTACTTATACATGTATATAGTGATGTCAGAGATACAAGTACTAGTACAATGTAAGTGGATACAAATTCCAGAATACTTGGTAGGGTTTTAAACATAGTGGGTTATTGTTTGTTATCGTTAGTTATTCATGAAAGAACAAATTAAGGACAAGAACTGGTGTTTTTTTGCATCTAATATTTATGATACATGTCCTGGAAGACACAAATTTAATACTGTTTGTAATACAGACTATATTTCTGTACGATGTACTGGTATCGTGTGGCACTGCCTTTACCATGAAATTGGAGTATTTGTAGACAAAAATCTGTCTCTATCAAAATATACTGTACTAAACCACACTGTACTGCAAGGCCTTATTTTAATATACACTATTAACCATTGTGACACTGTTCTACACACATGTAGACAGATACGTGGTTGTGCAATAAACACAGACATTCTTTCAGATTAAACTGCTACGAATATTATAAGAATGGAGATGATTATTTTATGATTGATAAATATTTACTAAAGTTGAAATTCTGTTGATCAATCTGTAACACATCTTGATTATAGTTACCTGAAGATAAAACATAGTTGACTAACGAACTAAAAACACACATGCCTATTCAAATCAATCATGCTGTTTAGACGCGTATAAGACAAACGTGCAGTTTTCACAAACTGAAACATGCATATTAAACTAAACAACAGTAATCCTAAAATCGTGCATATTCGTCGAGCTAGAACTTAAAAGAAAAAAAAGAGAGAAAAAATTAGTTTTGCTTTTTGTAAAAAAATAATAAAAATAATAAAAATAGCTCAAGCCAAAAGGTTGTGTGAGAAAAGAGATTTTTTAATCTTTATACAGAGTTAGTGGAGACTATAGGTAGTTGTTAAAGCCATCATATGGAAATAGGTTAACACTAAAATACATGTAAATTTGTTTAGAGAAAAAGCAGGGGAAAAAAGGATTTCCCTAAATTGTTGTACAAACAAAAGGAAAGTTGAATACAATTTAAATATAGAGATTTGCCTAAATTATTTTGGAATGGTATATTTCTACAATATATATTTCCTTTAGTATAAAATATATTTTTAGTTTTTTACATTTTCAATACCCAGTAAAAGCATTTGCTATGAGTGTAACATGATTTAGTTTCATAAACAAAAACAAAAAACAAAAACAACACTAATAATCCATTTTGTAGGTGGGTTTTTTTAAAAACACTGTTTTTAATCTATATATAATTACTATTATTATTATTAGTAGTAGTAGTAGTATTTCAATGTTTTTTAACTTTTATATTCATAGATTCATAGATAAATTCCAAAACCAATGTTTTATATTGTAAAATATGTTTTTATGATAAATAAAATTACTGTTATTGTTATATAAATTGTAAGAATTTTATTCAATTATTTTAGTAGTATGTTATGATTTATTTATTTTTAAAGTGAATAAAAACTAAATAAAATGATTTGCTCTAATTTGTTTGAAATAATATCAAATACTGGTATATTATGAAAAGGATATTGACAAAGTTATAATGATCATTTACTACCTGTTTACATACTCCTATATATGGGATTTTAAGTTTTCAAACTGCTACACAATTTCTAATATTTGCTTCCACACTAAACTTTGAAAAGCAAAGATTGCTTGGCATAGACTAAAATCCCAACAGCCCATCATACAGTTAGAATCTTTGGAACAGTTTCAAGGCATTTCAAGTCACCTTACAAGAATTTGAATGAATGAATGAATGAATGTTTAATGACACCCCAGCACGAAAAATACATCGCTACTGGGTGTCAAACTATGGTAAATGTTACAAGAATCTAAATTAGCTAATAACATATATGCTCTTGAATCTATTGGCATTCCTTGATGCAAATATCGGATAAATTACCCACTTTAACTTTTTTTTTAGCTATTTTGGAAATTAATGGTACTATAAATTACATTACGTACAATCAAACTCAACTAGATCTGAAATAATGCATAATGTTTTCTGATTGTTTAGATCTTATTTCTTTGTATAAATATTTGATAAATTCTAAAGGAAAAAATAACACATTTAATAATTCTTCAGTGAAAGTGTATGGAATCAAATTTAATAATTCTTCAGTGAAAGTGTATCGAATCAAATTTAAATAAGAAATATTAAATTAGAAATGATACAAGTGTATTAATTACTTCATACGTTTCTTGATTGATTTGGTCTTTCTTGATGCAAATAATGTGTATATTCTTTATGAAAACACACTACATACATGTATATGTATATTGCAATCATTTTAGTCATGTTTATAAAGCATAACTATGGGTAGTAAATCTTAAGGCAGAAATGAACTTTAATTGTAGAATGCAGGAAATTGCATTTCAGGACATCTAATTTTCAAAATGTTACAGGGGAACATACCCCGAAACCCCACTAACAACTTTGCTTTGAGCTCGATCTCAGTCAGCCCCCCACCCCTCGAAATATCTACTTGCTTCCACCATGCCTGAAGTATCCCCACTAACTCTGGTGTGTGAAGCAGGGTTTTGTACAACAGCTGACAACACTAAAATTCCAAAACTGGTACTACCATGTCGACGACGGATGAAACGAGAGAATATTTTTAACGTACGCTTAGCAGAGTAAGTACTAGATCGCAGACTCAGGAAGTTCGGGCGGGCTGCAACAGCAAAAACATCGACATAATACAAATGTGAAATGAAACATTCAGGAGAGCCTATCTTCCTGCTTAACTACACAAGCAGAGAGAAAAGGGCATTAGGATGGAGAGATGGATGGATAAATAAAACAAAAGAATAAATGGATAGGTAACAGCATGAATGATAATATGGATAGACAGACAAAATGAACCAATGGATGGATGGTTAGAGTGAATCAACAGAGGGGTGAATGAATGAATGAATTAATTAATTTAAAATATGACAAGAAAGGAATTTCTGTTATATACTCTTCAAAAGAAGAAACGCAAAACCACATTGTCGTAACATTTGGAGAATTGATTTAATTATTGAATGGTGAGTCCGATAATTACCAAATGTTGCAGGATTGTTCACAATTCACTCTAGTCCATTGTGAGTAAGTGATAGGACACACCACCAAGGTCAAGGTCATCTGGAGTCAATACCGGGTGTGGCCTCCGCGTGTGTTGACAACTGCCTGGCACCGCCTGCCCATTGAAGCAACCAGAGTACGGATGACGTCCCGGGGGATGGTGGCCCACTCGGCCTGCAAGGCTGCTGCCAGCTCGGGCAGGGTCTGGGGCTGTGGTTGTCGCTGTCGGAGGCGTCGGTCCAACTCGTCCCATAGATGCTCAATTGGGTTCAAATCCGGTGATATCGATGGCCAAGGAAGGACATTAATGTTGTTGTTCTGTAGGAAAGCCGTTGTGAGACGTGCTGTGTGAGGCCTGGCGTTGTCATGTTGGAACACAGCGTTGGCGTTGGCCATAACTGGAACGATGTGTGGCCGGAGGATCTGGTCAATGTAGCCCTGTGCATTCAGGTTGCCCTGCACGTGGACCAGGTCAGTTCTGCCAGTGTGTGAGATGGCTGCCCACACCATGACACTACCCCCGCCGAATCTGTCCACTTCCTGCACGCAGTTTGCCGCATAACGTTCACCACGACGCCTATACACGCGACATCTTCCATCATGACGTCGGAGTAGAAATCGGGACTCGTCACTGAACCACACCTGTCTCCATCGCAGTTGAGGCCATTGTCGATGAATCTGGCACCACTGCAGTCGGAGTCGACGGTGTTGTGGTGTTAAGATGACACTTCGAACTGGACGTCTGGCACGAATTCCTACCTCACGTAGGCGGTTCCGTACGGTCTGGTCGGATATCCTGCGCAAACCTGGTATTGCTGCAGCTGTGGAGGTGGCAGTAGTCAATCGTTCCCGAAGGTGGCGTACCCGGATGTAGCGGTCCTGCCCGGGGGTAGTGACCCGTGGTCGACCGGATCTAGGGAGGTCACGTGTTGATCCATGTTGCTGGTAACGGACCCACAGTCTGGAGATGGTGCTTGGGGACACATGGAATGCCCTGGCAACGGCCGTTCTGGATTCGCCTGCGTCTAGTCGGCCGATGGCATTGTTTATCTGCGGTTCACTGAGACGTGACATGTCCTGGATTGTCAACTGTCGGCCAGATACAGAGGCCAGGCAAGCGAACACCCTGCACTTTTATACTGTCGGTGTTCATGTTGCACGTGCAGACAACGCACGTGCAGTGGTGACATGGTTTGCACGTGGCTGCGTTTTTGCGAATATTCACATTTTGCAACTTTATTGTACAGTAGCTGCGTTTTATCGAATGTAACTGTGGGAATGTGTTTGGGACATGCAATGACCTTATATTCACAAAGCATGAACCGGTAGGAAACATAAAATCGGAGTTATAACCCATTTGTACCCTTTTGCGTTTCTTTTTTTGAAGAGTATACATCTTAGCACATTTAAATTATTGATATTTGGTGTATATTATTTTGAATTGAATTGGGTGATTTAAAATGTATCATTATTATTTGTTTATTTATTTGGGTTTTTTTTAAAGGATTCCACTGGAATATATAAAAGTGACATAATATGGAAATTTCAAGATTCTAACTCATCAAAATCTGGGATTTACAGAATGGAATCGTGGAATCGTGATAAAATAGGTGAGAGTTTGACCACTGGGCTATGTCCCACCCTAACACTAAACAAATGAATTACTGAATGGAATAAATATTGAATAGCACCAGCAGTAAGAAAACACGGCCATTAGCTTTCATTTTACAATGACTTTTATGTTAAAACTTGTCATTGTTTACATGTATAATACTACATTCAATGTAAAATTGTAAATATTAATAATACAATTATTAATTTCAATACAAAATCAGTAATATTAATAGTAAAATTATTTAATATGATGCATGTATGGATATTAACAGAAAAAGCTATTAAGTGTAAAGTTAAGAATATTAATAGTTAAATTTATTAAGTTTAATGTAAAATTATAAATATTAGTACAATGTTCAACATTTTTTACGTTCAATGTAAAGTGATGAATAGTATTAATATCTAGTTCATTTCAGTTATGGATATACCATTAAAAACAAAGCTACATGTAAGTTCAATGGATAGTTAAGTTCAAGAGGTAAAATATTAAGTTGAAAGTAAACATACGACAAAACAGAAATACATGTTATACCATCATTGTATCTAATACATTTGAATATCCATAATAATAAATAAAACAAGTAAACAATTGTTTAGTTTTACAGCAAATAACACATTGCAATGTAATAAAACAAAAATACAAAAACAAATTTCTTAAATGTATTATATACATGTGTAATAGCAGTAGTTTCCGAAAGTCAATCTCTATCACCTATTTATTTGTTTCCTGTTGAAAAAAGATACCTTCCCAAGCCAATTTGGCAAATTTTAAATATATTGAATATAAAAAGAAGTGGAAATAAACTTTTAAGCTGTAACATTAAAGTAATAAAATACTGACTGAAAATATATCTGTTTAATTTGTCCTGAGAATGGTTTATTTACCAGCTACATAAAATTTCTAGCGATACCACTAGAGCAGATTTACACAAACACACACGTTTACATTTTCTGTTCACTCTATTTATTCTTTTGTATTTATCATAAAGAAATAAATACATCCATGTTGGTGGGCAACAACTACAAAATGAAATATACGAAAGGAAGATAACTCTATCAGGTACGGGAAGATAACTCTATTAGACTTGGGTGATTCCATGTCTACAGAATCATTAAGCAGGTCAATGCGTACTATGAATGAAGATGTAAAAAAGCAAAATATTTTTCTGTGCTCATTGCAACTGAAAATAAAAACACATTTCATATTATATGACATGTATACGTACATGGAAGGCAGTGAAATCATAGCAACATGAAGCCATTAACTAGACAACTAAATAAAAAGGAAGCAGGTGCAATGACTGGTGTCTGAAATCGGTTAATAAACAAAAAACCCAAAAAAGCCTTCCCTAAGAGGATACCAGTGTACATGTTGTATTTGAAAGTGTCATATGTAAAGAGTTACTCATAAAAAAAAAAAGCCTGAGAAAAAGAGATACAAAAATGGATTAATCACTTAAAACTGAAAGTTTGTTCGGAAAAAGGTGCATAACCTCGCTTCTGTTCTTTTCTTTTTTTAAATTATAAACATGACCAAGCACATCTCATACAAAACCATAAAATAAATGTATAAATATTGAATCCATAATGAGAAAAAGGACACAACATGGATTAAAAACAGAAACCCCCACATAAATGGAGGGGTAAAAAAGAAAAGAAAAACATAATCATTACTTTTTTCTTATAATCACATTTTAAAAACTGGCAGCATAATGAATAAAGAGGCATAACTCATATTAAACTAAGCTGAACCAAGGGACACGACTTATATTAAACTACGGTAAGCTGAACCAAGGGACACAACTTATATTACACTAAGCTGAACCAAGGGACACAACTCATATTAAACTAAGCTGAACCAAGGGACATGACTAATATTAAACTAAGCTGAACCAAGGGACATGACTCATATTAAATTGTACTGAACCAAGGGACATGACTCATATTAAACTAAGCTGAACCAAGGGACATGACTCATATTAATCTAAGCTGAACAAAGGGACATGACTCATATTAAATTAGGCTGAACCAAGGGACATAACTCATACATATGGATGAACAATGGGCCACAAATCATACCAAAGCCATCACAACATTAAAAAACAAAAGGGACAGATAAAATAATTTTGACTGCTTTGTGGATTAAGCCAAATAAAAACATAACAATAACTGAGGGTAAAAGCTCAACAAAAGTCTGAAGGGGAAAAAAAAAGAAAAGAAACTTTGAAGAAGGGGACAGGCGTGACCTGAGGAAAAGACAAACCCACCTAGCCCGACCGAGTGTTTTTTACGACGGGACACCTCCTTGGCTAACGTTGCTATGCCTTCAGTGACCTCGGAAAATGCACGTTGCCGGAACTCACCCGGGAACGAAGGTGATCGCGAGAAACCTTCGGGCAGAGAGAGATCTTGAATGCTGTCTGCTCGGATCTGGAAAAATAATAAACATCAAGTAAAGATTAATAAAAATAATAACAATAAAACAATAAATAAATAAAAGTAAAGTTAATCTTATTTTTACATAGTAAACATGAAGTAAAGATTTAAAAGATTATTAATAATAAAATCATAAAATGATAAATAAATAAAAGTCAAGTTTATACTATTTTTACCTGGTAAACATCAAGTAAAGATTTTAAAAATTATAAATAATCAAATCATAAATTAATAAATAAATAAAAGTCAAGTTTATATTATTTTCACCTGGTAAACATTGATAGTAAAGATTAAAAAATTTATAAATAACTAAATAATAAAATAATAAATAAATAAAAGTCATGTTTATTTATCTTATTTTTTACCTAGTATACTTTAGGCATTTTCCAATAATACATGAGGAAAACAAACAAATATTTTAGGCAAAGAAAAACAGATAATTTGGATTCTTACCAGCACAATTCTTAAATCTCACAACAGTCTTTTATTTGTTTTAAATCTTTTTGAAAAATAATAAATAATATCTTTTTATTGTTGTTTGTTCTGTTGTAAGATTTTATCACATGGTATAAAGATCCACTGACAAAATGTAAGACTAAAATGACAACAATAAAATAATGTTACCTGGTCTTCCAAGCCAAGTGGTGAGGTTACAATCTGTGAAAAAAATAAAATATATACAAAGTGAAAGTCAGTATTATCGGTTAACTGACTAACCCTGTTAATTGCATATTACACACACACACACACACACACACACATAAATTTCATCTGTGTACAAAACTAATTTAATAAATTTTACTCTGGGCCATCCTGTTACTAAAAGAGTGTAAAATGAATGTCAAGGTCAACAAGTAAAGGGTCACATAAGGTAAAAGGTCACGATACCTACACAGAATGAGAAAATATATGTATATCACAGATCACTGTTTACTAGACACAGATTAGTGTGTGCTGTGTTTGTCATTGTAATGGAAAAACACAACAAGCACGTTGTCACCACTGGAACACCTTAATGAACAGCATGCAGTCAGGGTATTGCCAGAGTAAAATTACGTACCCTAAAATCTTGATACATTTCTGTAATATTTAGACATATTATAATAAGAGAATGGCTGTTTAAATTTTGTTAAATTGTATGAAATGCAGTGTCCAATTTCACATCATTTTTAACCCATAATCACCAAGTAGTAGCACTTATGGTCTGTTTTGTCTTTGTTATGTACACTCAAATCATTTTTAACCCATAATCACCAAGTAGTAGCACTTATGGTCTGTTTTGTCTTTGTTATGTACACTCAAATCATTTTTAACCCATAATCACCAAGTAGTAGCACTTATGGTCTGTTTTGTCTTTGTTATGTACACTCAAATCATTTTTAACCCATAATCACCAAGTAGTAGCACTTATGGTCTGTTTTGTCTTTGTTATGTACACTCAAATCATTTTTAACCCATAATCACCAAGTAGTAGCACTTATGGTCTGTTTTATCTTTGTTATGTACACTCAAATCATTTTTAACCCATAATCACCAAGTAGTAGCACTTATCGTCTGTTTTATCTTTATGTACACTCAAATCATTTTTAACCCATAATCACCAAGTAGTAGCACTTATCGTCTGTTTTGTCTTTGTTATGTACAGAAAGCCTGCCAGTGTAACTATTGGAATTTGTATGCTATAAATTGTATCATGACCCATATGCGCAGAGAGAAATGGGGAAAGAAAAGTGATCTTTCCCTTGGGAAAGAAAAAACCCATGTCATAAACAGTGCTTCACTATAGGTGGTTAATTGTGTGTAAGAAGTTTCCATGGTGGAAGTCATGACAATAACTAACTTACGTCATCAGCGATATGTATGTCACAGCTATGACATAACACTGCCTCTTGTTCTAAACTTGCAAACTTATTTTCAACAACAGTATTATTCGAAAATCTTCCATACAATGATAAATATTGAAAATGGGTAATAAAGAGAATACCCAACTCGCTACTCTGCAATACCGTTTATCTTGCACTCGTGAATTGATGTTGTCCTTCCCTCACTAGCCATAGGATCACAATTAAAAATTCACTAGCCCTACTTTATTTTAAGTTAATACAATTTTACTATATAATAGTAATAATCAGATATGTCACCTAAAGAGGGATATAGAGCTTTAAAAAAAATGGGGCGGTTGTGGTAGGGGCAGGATATTTATATTTACAAAATAGACTTAACTGCAACATTTGAGAAATTGTTTTCACTAGTCGTTGGGCATGACAATGGTAGTTATGTACTAGCCAACACTGAATATCACTAGCCATGGGAGTGGGGCTACCATAATCTAGAAGCCCTGTGCACGGCAATAGTAGTTATTTACTAGCCCAACACTGAATATCACTAGCCATGGGAGTGGGACTACCATAATCTAGAAGCCCTGTCTAGTATGGCAATAGTAGTTATTTACTAGCCCAACACTGAATATCACTAGCCATGGGAGTGGGACTACCATAATCTAGAAGCCCTGTCTAGTATGGCAATAGTAGTTATTTACTAGCCCAACACTGAATATCACTAGCCATGGGAGTGGGACTACCATAATCTAGAAGCCCTGTCTGGCATGGCAATGGTAGTTATTTACTAGCCCAACACTGAATATCACTAGCCATGGGAGTGGGACTACCATAATCTAGAAGCCCTGTCTAGTATGGCAATAGTAGTTATTTACTAGCCCAACACTGAATATCACTAGCCATGGGAGTGGGACTACCATAATCTAGAAGCCCTGTCTGGCATGGCAATGGTAGTTATTTACTAGCCCAACACTGAATATCACTAGCCATGGGAGTGGGACTACCATAATCTAGAAGCCCCGTCTGGCATGGCAATAGTAGTTATTTACTAGCCCAACATTGAATATCACTAGCCATGGGAGTGGGACTACCATAATCTAGAAGCCCTGTCTGGCATGGCAATAGTAGTTATTTACTAGCCCAACATTGAATATCACTAGCCATGGGAGTGGGACTACCATAATCTAGAAGCCCTGCTTGAACACCAACCTGGTTAATGTTGGGTACACTTGTTGTCTTCTTCAGAGATCGTCCCGATGTGGCAAGCAGTTCTTTGACAGCCACCTCCTGCAAAACATCACATTTCTCATCCATTACAACATCACATTCAGAAACCAAAACTTCACTTCATTGATTTATTGAAAACAAATTTTATTGTACAGAGAATCAAAACAATCGGGCACACGTTTGACAACTTACGAGACCCGCTTCTATACAGACGTCCAAAAGAAACTATACCAAGAAAAATTTATTTTCATTTCTTTTATAATTTGCATAATGGAAATAAAATGGTGGTTAAATATCTTTCTGCTTTTATGGAATGAAATTGTGTTCCCAACATGCCAAAACATCACTCTGATGAATAAATATGTTTTAAACATGCAACAAGTTTTGGATTTTATTCAGTAGTCTCTTAGAGTATTGGTATTTTTATTTTATTTAGTGTACTGTAGTGTACTGACCTGTCTCAGTTTGTCCAGTATGAGGATGTAGTTGTCCACTGTACTGACCTGTCTCAGTTTGTCCAGTATAAGGATGTACGTGTCCAGTGTACTGACCTGTCTCAGTTTGTCCAGTATGAGGCTGTACGTGTCCAGTGTACTGACCTGTCTCAGTTTGTCCAGTATGAGATGTAGTTGTCCACTGTACTGACCTGTCTCAGTTTGTCCAGTATGAGGATGTACGTATCCAGTGTACTGACCTGTCTCAGGTTGTCCAGTATGAGGATGTACGTGTCCAGTGTACTGAACTGTCTCAGTTTGTCCAGTATGAGGATGTACGTGTCCAGTGTACTGACCTGTCTCAGTTTGTCCAGTATGAGGATGCACGTGTCCAGTGTACTGACCTGTCTCAGTTTGTCCAGTATGAGGATGCACGTGTCCAGTGTACTGACCTGTCTTAGTTTGTCCAGTATGAGGATGTATTTGTCCAGTGTACTGAACTGTCTTAGTTTGTCCAGTATGAGGATGTACGTGTCCAGTGTACTGACCTGTCTTAGTTTGTCCAGTATGAGGATGTACGTGTCCCAGTACAGTTTGTCCAGTATGAGGATGTAGTTGTCCAGTGTACTGACCTGTCTTAGTTTGTCCAGTATGACGATGTACGTGTCCAGTGTACTGACCTGTCTCAGTTTGTCCAGTATGAGGATGTACGTGTCCAGTGTACTGACCTGTCTCAGTTTGTCCAGTATGAGGATGTAGTTGTCCAGTGTACTGACCTGTCTCAGTTTGTCCAGTGTACTGACCTGTATCAGTTTGTCCAGTATGAGGATGTACGTGTCCACTGTACTGACCTGTCTCAGTTTGTCCAGTATGAGGATGTATGTGTCCAGTGTACTGACCTGTCTTAGTTTGTCCAGTATGAGGATGTACGTGTCCAGTGTACTGACCTGTCTTAGTTTGTCCAGTATGAGGATGTACGTGTCCAGTGTACTGACCTGTCTTAGTTTGTCCAGTATGAGGATGTACATGTCCCAGTACAGTTTGTCCAGTATGAGGATGTACATGTCCAGTGTACTGACCTGTCTCAGTTTGTCCAGTGTACTGACCTGTCTTAGTTTGTCCAGTATGAGGATGTAGTTGTCCAGTGTACTGACCTGTCTCAGTTTGTCCAGTATGAGGATGTAGTTGTCCAGTGTACTGACCTGTCTCAGTTTGTCCAGTATGAGGATGTACGTGTTCAGTGTGTCCAGTGTACTGACCTGTCTTAGTTTGTCCAGTATGAGGATGTACGTGTCCAGTGTACTGACCTGTCTCAGTTTGTCCAGTATGAGGATGTACGTGTCCAGTGTACTGACCTGTCTCAGTTTGTCCAGTATGAGGATGTAGTTGTCCAGTGTACTGACCTGTCTCAGTTTGTCCAGTATGAGGATGTACATGTCCAGTGTACTGACCTGTCTCAGTTTGTCCAGTGTACTGACCTGTCTTAGTTTGTCCAGTATGAGAATGTACGTGTCCCAGTACAGTTTGTCCAGTATGAGGATGTACGTGTCCAGTGTACTGACCTGTCTCAGTTTGTCCAGTATGAGGATGTACGTGTCCAGTGTACTGACCTGTCTCAGTTTGTCCAGTATGAGGATGTACATGTCCAGTGTACTGACCTGTCTCAGTTTGTCCAGTATGAGGATGCTCTCGACGGCCGATATGCCCTTGATGTATTTCTCAATGTACGTTTCTCCATCCACTGCTTTCGCTTCGTTCTGTGATGCGGCCATCTGTGCCAGAGTTTCCATGTCTTCGAGATCCTCCGAACTCTGAGAAATAAAAATGATTTGAATTATAAAACATTGTTAAAAAACAAACACATGCAATTATAATAAATAAAAACAACATTTTATATTATAATAAATAAAAACTATTATTAATAATATATACTAACAATACTTTGATTTTTAGAAAACTGTTTGTACCACTAATACATTTATTTATATTTATAATATTAATATCAACTTCAAAGTATTTTACTTAACAACTGTCATTCTGTATTTCTTACCTTTGGGATGTTTGAAACAACTTCGTAGATGATACCACTAGAATACAGATAATCCTGAAATAAAACAAAGAAAATAAACAAACAGAAAATCCCTCTTGCTTTTTCTTCTGAATGTTTCTAACAAGAGTTATTTCCCTTTCAAAGTACATTATGTGAACTACACTTTTCCATCAAGAGTTGGTTCCCCTATTACATTATATTATTTCAACTTCAAATATTCCATCAAGAGTTGCTTCCCTTACTACATTATATATTTCAACTTCCATATTCTACCAAGAATTGTTTCTCCTTGTATTATTTCCACTATACTATACTACTATACTATACTACTATACTATACTATACTACACTACACTACACTACACTACACTACACTACACTACACTATACTATACTATACTATACTATACTCCTACCAACTTATTTTAGTTGTCAGTGTTTCTGCCAGAAAGACATTTTTTCAGGTAAGACACTATGTAAACCACAGTCAACAGGGGTTATGGGAGCGCCTCCCCTAGAAAGTTAAAGTTTGTTTTGTCACTGCCAGTTTGAAGGATGGATTACATCTTGTAATATATAATGGTCTAAAGAGTTTGTTTTGTCACTTTCCAAGCATGGAAGGAAGGAAATGTTTTATTTAACGACATATGGGTAAGGACCACACAAATACTGAGAGAGGAAAACCGCTGTTGCTAATTCATGGGCTACTCTTTTCAATTAGCAGCAATGGATCTTTTATATGTACCATCCCACAGACAGGATAGTACATACCACGGCCTTTGTTAGACCAGTTGTGGAGCACTGACTGAAATGAGAAATAGCCCAATGGGTCCACCGACAGGGATTGATCCTAAACCGACCGTGAATCAAGCGAACGCTTTACCACTGGGCTACGTCCCGCCCTCCAAGCATGGATTATATCTAGTAATATACACTGGGCTACATCCAGCCCTCCAAGCATGGATTACATCTAGTAATATACACTAAGCTACGTCCCGCCCTCCAAGCATGGATTACATCTAGTAATATACACTGGTCTACGTCCCGCCCTCCAAGCATGGATTACATCTAGTAATATACACTGGTCTACGTCTCGCCCTCCAAGCATGGATTACATCTAGTAATATACACTGGTCTACGTCCCGCCCTCCAAGCATGGATTACATCTAGTAATATACACTGGTCTACGTCCCGCCCTCCAAGCATGGATTACATCTAGTAATATACACTGGGCTACGTCCCGCCCTCCAAGCATGGATTACATCTAGTAATATACACTGGTCTACGTCCCGCCCTCCAAGCATGGATTACATCTAGTAATATACACTGGGCTACGTCCCGCCCTCCAAGCATGGATTACATCTAGTAATATACACTGGTCTACGTCCCGCCCTCCAAGCATGGATTACATCCCGCCCCCCAAGCATGGATTACATCCCGCCCCCCAAGCATGGATTACATCTAGTAATATACACTGGTCTACGTCCCGCCCTCCAAGCATGGATTACATCTAGTAATATACACTGGTCTACGTCCCGCCCTCCAAGCATGGATTACATCTAGTAATATACACTGGTCTACGTCCCGCCCTCCAAGCATGGATTACATCTAGTAATATACACTGGTCTACGTCCCGCCCTCCAAGCATGGATTACATCTAGTAATATACACTGGTCTACGTCCCGCCCTCCAAGCATGGATTACATCCCGCCCCCCAAGCATGGATTACATCTAGTAATATACACTGGTCTACGTCCCGCCCTCCAAGCATGGATTACATCTAGTAATATACACTGGTCTACGTCCCGCCCTCCAAGCATGGATTACATCTAGTAATATACACTGGTCTACGTCCCGCCCTCCAAGCATGGATTACATCTAGTAATATACACTGGTCTACGTCCCGCCCTCCAAGCATGGATTACATCCCGCCCCCCAAGCATGGATTACATCTAGTAATATACACTGGTCTACGTCCCGCCCTCCAAGCATGGATTACATCTAGTAATATACACTGGTCTACGTCCCGCCCTCCAAGCATGGATTACATCTAGTAATATACACTGGTCTGAAGAGTTAAAAGTCTAAGTTAGCTGTGCCGCTCACCCCTCCAAGCATGGATTACATCTAGTAATATACACTGGTCTGAAGAGTTAAAAGTCTAAGTTAGTTGTGCCACTCACCCCTCCAAGCATGGATTACATCTAGTAATATACACTGGTCTGAAGAGTTAAAAGTCTAAGTTAGCTGTGCCGCTCACCCCTCCAAGCATGGATTACATCTAGTAATATACACTGGTCTGAAGAGTTAAAAGTCTAAGTTAGTTGTGCCGCTCACCCCTCCAAGCATGGATTACATCTAGTAATATACACTGGTCTGAAGAGTTAAAAGTCTAAGTTAGTTGTGCCGCTCACCCCTCCAAGCATGGATTACATCTAGTAATATACACTGGTCTGAAGAGTTAAAAGTCTAAGTTAGCTGTGCCGCTCACCCCTCCAAGCATGGATTACATCTAGTAATATACACTGGTCTGAAGAGTTAAAAGTCTAAGTTAGCTGTGCCGCTCACCCCTCCAAGCATGGATTACATCTAGTAATATACACTGGTCTGAAGAGTTAAAAGTCTAAGTTAGCTGTGCCGCTCACCCCTCCAATGATTCTGTTTTTCAGCATGTTGGTGAGCGAGGTGAGACTCTGTTTCTTGTAGATGTTGATGGAGATCCTCTTCCTCAGGACGAGCTCCATTGATGCGGGGTGACTCAGTCGCACGACGGCCTTCACAATCAGATAGACGCGCTCATATGTCGGCGTCACGCGGTTCAGGCTCGCCGAGTCGTGGAGAGACGAGTCCCACGACACCACGGCACACACCTGAAACAAAACTATCTTTAGTTGTTGTCAAACTTGAGTTAAATACAGTTCAGTACTATCTAAAATAGGAAGTTAAGTATTAGACAATGCTCTAGGGGAGAGGAGTGTCATCATTTTCTCTGTTAAACGGTTGATGCTGAAACAAACACTGAAATCAATGCAAGAGAAATCGGCAGAATGTAAAAATCGCCCACCTAACCCATTTTGTGTTTTACTTATGTTATCTGTCTCTACAAAATTCCAAATGAAGAAACAAACTCTGAAATCAGAAGCAGGTAAATGGGCAGAACATTTAACCTCCAATTTTTCTGTTGTACTTACGTTCTCTTTCTCGGTGAAACTCTTGATGATAAAACAGATACCGAATCACTCACAGAATGTATAACCCCCTATTTTTCTGTTGTACTTACGTTCTCTTTCTCGGTGAAACTCTTGATGATAAAACAGATACCGAATCACTCACAGAACGTATAACCCCCTATTTTTCTGTTGTACTCACGTTCTTTCTCGGTGAAACTCTTGATGATAAAACAGATACCGAATCACTCACAGAACGTATAACCCCCTATTTTTCTGTTGTACTTACGTTCTCTTTCTCGGTGAAACTCTTGATGATAAAACAGATACCGAATCACTTATAACACCCTATTTTTCTGTTGTACTCACGTTCTCTTTCTCGGTGAAACTCTTGATGATAAAACAGATACCGAATCACTCACAGAACGTATAACACCCTATTTTTCTGTTGTACTCATGTTCTCTTTCTCGGTGAAACTCTTGATGATAAAACAGATACCGAATCACTCACAGAACGTATAACACCCTATTTTTCTGTTGTACTTACGTTCTCTTTCTCTGTGAAACTCTTGATGATGGGCAGGTTGACGAACTGAGACCGGTGCTCCTTGGGCAGGATGGAGTTGATGCCCGGAGCCTGCAGACCTTCCTTCACGTTAGACGCGCTCATGATGTCCGCTGAAAGAATACACATGCAATTTGTAGCTTAATAAAACAAAATTAGAATTTATTTCAATACGTTAACAGTAAGCATTCTCAGACGACAGCTAAGTGAATAATAGAATATGTTTATAATAAGTTAAGAATGATATTCAAATTTCTTAAAACACAACACACATCTGGGCACAAAGAATGTATTACTTCAACTAAGCTTATCAGTACAACATGGATTCTGACCGTAATGCTAAAATAATATATGTCCCCTACTAGGCCCAACACATTTTCATATCTCCTAAGTTCAAGGGTCATGACTCTGTTAGAAATTAGTAAATCGCCATGACAGTCAAACTTGATCTATAACTGTACATGATAAAGCTGTACACAAAATCTCAATATATTGAGGCACTGCCGAAACAAAGTTCAGAAAACTATATGTGGGACAGGTGGATGGACATACAGACAGACAAGACAAAATGTAGAGTCCCCTCTTGAAAAGCAAAGACATTTTGTGAAAGCATAGACATCTGATGTGGTGGTCACAAAGGTTTAAGCTACCATACAAGTTCCCACCACTTGAATAGACCGATGAACACTTGTAAGAAATCTCTGTACCAAGCAGCCTGTGTGTGTAAATTAAACCGAACATTATCTACAGTAAGTTATGACAACAATGAATGAGTATTTATAGTTACAATTACTGTAAAGCAACTCACCATTCAAATCCAGGAATATAACAGGAGAATGTTCCTCCATGTCAGATGGTGGGTCCCTGAAATATAAATAATCTTAAATACATGTTTAAAAATAAATACGCAAGTAGCATGGGATTTTATATATAGTTGAACTAAAATTTCAGTGTAAAATATTCATCCTGAATTTTATTGTCAAATCCACCTCATTGCAGTTTTACAAAAGGTGCATCAAGTCCTGCCAAGATAAATATAACAATATACTAGGGGTGTGACGAATACACATGGTGGCGAATACGATACATATCACGAATATGAGGTGACGAATACGAATATGTATTCACATCCATGAATACACATTACACAAGTACAAAGGCTTTGCTGAAAGAAAAAAAAAGTCCCGAAAGGTAACGGAAATAGCCGAAGTATGGTGCACGTTTCATAACGCAAATGTTTATGAACGTTTTCCTTTGTTTCTGTGGGGCTGTTTGACACTGTTTGTTGTTGTTGTTAGTTTTCTGTTTGCTGGGGGGGTTTTTCTGTTCAATTAAGCAATATATTGTTTGCCACGAGCGATCGAATTCGAAAATATCGAAAGATAACTACTAACTAGCTGTGAACAAAATTCACTGCAACAATCCTACAATCACCTTTTTGCGCAAAACATTTTCAAAGCCTCATACGGGAACCAAAATAGTAACAAGTTAAAATATGTATATGTTATTATCGGAATTTTAAAATATACCATGGCCTTTGCAAACATAAATGTACAAATTGTACATATTTTAAAAAATATTCTTAAGTACTTTGATAACAATTCACCCTTTTCCATGCATGCAAACCGAAACCGTATATACATTGTATAATGCAGACAGAAGTTATGGATTACCGGTAAATTAATTTTATTTTGAATATCAAATATATATTTTTAAGGCCATTTTGGTTTTTGGTATCTAGTATTAATCAATTTATATCCATATTTGAATTGCTAATATGCCACAGTTCTCGTTAAGAATTATACAAATATATTTTGCTTTGAGCTGCCATTTAAACGTTAGAATATTGGTTCAACATTATTGACGTTGCACTGCGTAGAATGCATAAATTAACTAACTACACTCGCCCGTGTCTCGTATTAGGCTGGTTGAACGAGACTATGCGACGTCATACAGTGTTTTGACAGAAGCGCAGTCAAGCTGCATGTAGAGTACCAGTCCAACACATGGAATAAAAAAAAAAAGGATCGGTCTATGAGTCTGACTATGCGGTTGACCTAATATAAAAAAGGACAATAAAAACGATCGAATCGTTATTGTGTTTTGGTTAGTATGAATTAGAAACATAAATTATACAGTAAACATTATATATAAGTATTCGTGTATTCGGTTCAGCTAGTGACGAATACGAATGCAACTACGATACAGATCGCTGTTCGGTGCACCGAATATTCGAGTATATCGTTACACCCCTACAACATACTGGTTTCAAAAATAGGTCAGCACATATACCACAGCCTTCAATTAATATTGATGTTATAAAGGACTGGGTTGGATTGGTAAAAACTCTCAAAAGGACTTATAAGGGTGATCGATCATATCACTAAACTACACCTTGCACCTCCCCAATTACTTTTTTTATTTAACGACATCACTGGATTTATTAACCATCAGCTGTTGAATGTTAAACATTTGATAATTCTGACATACATGTACATGTAGTTATGTTAGCAGTTCGCTAAATATTCCCATTATCTGCAAAGATATTTTACATAATTTTCCTACAGACATGACAGCACATACCAAGGCCTATAATATATCAGTCAAGGGGCATTGGTTAAGATAGAAGAAAACTGAGTCAGAGAACGGGTCCACATAGTGAGTTTGATCTTATGAGCAAAGCATGTCAGGCGACCAAATTACTGGAAAGACACAAGACAATTCATCTGACAGACACAACTAAACTTGCAAGTCTTACCAGTCAGCGGCCGATCCTAGGATACTACTGCCTGGTATTGGGGACCAGTACTGCATTACGTTCCTCTGTGAGAAATACCCACTGACAGACACAACAACTAAATCTTACCAGTCAGCGGGTGATCCTGGGATACTACTGCCTGGAGTAGGGACCAGTACCGCGTTACGTTCCTCTGTAAGAAATACCCACTGCTCTATCAGTGCCCGTTCACGTTCACAGTCCGCTTCTGACTTGTCTGTCAAGGAAAAATTAATGTCTTAAAATATTGTGACATGCATTAAATCCACTTCCACTTTATTAATCAAGAAAAAATTATATCTTTAAATGAACTGATGTCTTTCCCAAACATTTGACAAGCGAAGGACTAAATCAGTTTACTCATGCAGGATAAGCTGTATTATTCCGTCGATCGCTGAGAATTCTGCAAATTGCATGTTGTTTTTTTCAGGAGTTTCTGGCTCTATTTGTCAAGGTGACAGGATGTGTTAATGTAAGGAAGAAATAACCGATTTAGAAAGAAACTTCCTCTTATTTGTTGATTAACTTCTGGACCGGTTTGTCGAGATAGACAGGCCAACATAATGTAAAAAAAGATATAACCAATTCTATCATGGAACAGGGCCCTGTTCATCAAGGTAACAGATCAGGTTAATATAAGAACAGAAATAACTAATGAAGTGGTAAATTTCACCTTGCTTGTTGATGAGTTTCTGGATCTGCTCGTTGAGGTAACAGATCAGGTTAATATAAGAACAGAAATAACTAATGAAGTGGTAAATTTCACCTTGCTTGTTGATGAGTTTCTGGATCTGCTCCTTGAGGTAACAGATAAGGTTAATATAAAAACAGAAATAACTAATGAAGTGGTAAATTTCACCTTGCTTGTTGATGAGTTTCTGGATCTGCTCGTTGAGGTAACAGATCAGGTTAATATAAGAACAGAAACAACTAATGAAGTGGTAAATTTCACCTTGCTTGTTGATGAGTTTCTGGATCTGCTCGTTGAGGTAACAGATCAGGCTTATGAAAGAATATTAGAAATAACCAGTTTTAGAGGTAAATTTCACCTTGTTTGTTGATGAGTTTTTGTATCTGCTCGTCGAGGTACTCCTTGCGTTTGATTAGTGCCTCCGACCAGCGTTCTCGCAGGTAGCTCAGGTCTTCCTCCTGGTAGCTGTCCAGACCCTTCTGTAGCTTGGACCGCGCCGTGATGCACCCGATAGACAGAGACACGATTGACTCACAGATGAGGGGCAGCGTGCCGGAGTTCGACACCGGCTTAACACGCACTAGAATCCTACGCGAATGACCCTGTGAGCAAAAAAATTTATGAAGTATGTAAATAACAATAATATTAATACAGTAGAATCTTGGAAGGGTTGAATACACTGCAATACTCGAAACAAAAACGAAAACGTCTCGAATGGTTAGGTCAAACTACCTGATGGGTTAAACACTTTCTTAAACATCAATGGGGATCAAGCTAGTGGGATTCAACTGTATGTAATAATAATCATAAGCATAATACGGGTTTAAATCTGACTAGAATCCTACGAGAATGACCCTGTTAGCAGAAAGAGAGGAATGTTTCTGTAATGTCACCTCAACACATTTCAACCTAGATGTTAACATTTGTTTTGTTAAACAGGGTTTGATAAATCAACTAGCCCTCGGTCCTGGCTAGTGAATTATCACCTGTATTACTATAATACATAGGGCACTAGCCAAATCAACTGTGAGGGTTCACCTGTATTACTATAATATATAGGGCACTAGCCAAATGTTCTGTGAGGGCTAGTGGAAATTATAACCTGTATTACTGTAATACATAGGGCACTAGCCAAATGTTCTGTGAGGGCAAGTGGAAATTATCAGCTGTGTTACTATAATACATAGGGCACTAGCCAAATCTTCTGTGAGGGCTAGTGGAAATTATCAACTGCTTTACTATAATACATAGGGCACTAGCCAAATGTTCTGTGAGGGCTAGTGGAAATTATCAACTGCTTTACTATAATACATAGGGCACTAGTCAAATGTTCTGTGAGGGCAAGTGGAGATTATCAACTGCTTTACTATAATACATAGGGCACTAGCCAAATCTTCTGTGAGGGCAAGTGGAAATTATCAACTGCGTTACTATAATACATAGGGCACTAGCCATATCTTCTGCGAGGGCTAGTGGAAATTATCAACTGCTTTACTATAATACATAGGGCACTAGCCAAATCTTCTGCGAGGGCTAGTGGAAATTATCAACTGCTTTACTATAATACATAGGGCACTAGCCAAATCTTCTGTGAGGGCTAGTGGAAATTATCAACTGCTTTACTATAATACATAGGACACTAGCCAAATGTTCTGTGAGGGCTAGTGGAAATTATCAACTGCTTTACTATAATACATAGGACACTAGCCAAATGTTCTGTGAGGGCTAGTGGAAATTATCAACTGCTTTACTATAATACATAGGACACTAGCCAAATGTTCTGTGAGGGCTAGTGGAAATTATCAACTGCGTTACTATAATACATAGGACACTAGCCAAATGTTCTGTGAGGGCTAGTGGAAATTATCACCTGTGTTACTATAATACATAGGACACTAGCCAAATGTTCTGTGAGGGCTAGTGGAAATTATCAACTGCTTTACTATAATACATAGGGCACTAGCCAAATCTTCTGCGAGGGCAAGTGGAGATTATCAACTGTGTTACTATAATACATAGGGCACTAGCCAAATCTTCTGCGAGGGCAAGTGGAGATTATCAACTGTGTTACTATAATACATAGGGCAGTAGCCAAATCTTCTGCGAGGGCTAGTGGAAATTATCAACTGCTTTACTATAATACATAGGGCACTAGCCAAGTCTTCTGCGAGGGCTAGTGGAAATTATCAACTGTGTTACTATAATACATAGGGCACTAGCCAAATCTTCTGTGAGGGCTAGTGGAAATTATCAACTGCTTTACTATAATACATAGGGCACTAGCCAAATCTTCTGTGAGGGCAAGTGGAAATTATCAACTGTGTTACTATAATACATAGGGCACTAGCCAAATGTTCTGTGAGGGCTAGTGGAAATTATCAGCTGTGTTACTATAATACATAGGACACTAGCCAAATGTTCTGTGAGGGCTAGTGACTTTCTCAAACAATTGTTGAACACTGTGTTAAATGAAACCACTAGAGCACATAGCTTTATTCATCATCTGCTATTGGATGTCAAACATTTGATAATTCTGACATATAATAGGAAAATAAATCTATGGACCATAAAAAAACACATGCATTACTATAAGCAAACTTTATTGTAGCAGATTTATTAAAATAATTTGCTGCCTGCCGACCACTAATGAACGGTCTTGTTATTATTGATGTATGTCTAACCTACCTGTCTGAGCTGAAACACCCCAGCACATGGAACATCGGGTTTGGGCATCACCTCCTGACTTAGGAACAACCTATATTGTTATCAATGTCTTGTGTGTATGTCTAACCTACCTGTCTGAGCTGAAACACCCCAGCACATGGAACATCGGGTTTGGGCATCACCTCCTGACTTAGGAACAACCTATATTGTTATCAATGTCTTGTGTGTATGTCTAACCTACCTGTCTGAGCTGAAACACCTCAGCACATGGAACATCAGGTTTGGGCATCACCTCCTGACTTAGGAACAACCTATATTGTTATCAATGTCTTGTGTGTATGTCTAACCTACCTGTCTGAGCTGAAACACCCCAGCACATGGAACATCGGGTTTGGGCATCACCTCCTGACTTAGGAACAACCTATATTGTTATCAATGTCTTGTGTGTATGTCTAACCTACCTGTCTGAGCTGAAACACCCCAGCACATGGAACATCGGGTTTGGGCATCACCTCCTGACTTAGGAACAACCTATATTGTTATCAATGTCTTGTGTGTATGTCTAACCTACCTGTCTGAGCTGAAACACCCCAGCACATGGAACATCAGGTTTGGGCATCACCTCCTGACTTAGGAACAACCTATATTGTTATCAATGTCTTGTGTGTATGTCTAACCTACCTGTCTGAGCTGAAACACCTCAGCACATGGAACATCAGGTTTGGGCATCACCTCCTGACTTAGGAACAACCTATATTGTTATCAATGTCTTGTGTGTATGTCTAACCTACCTGTCTGAGCTGAAACACCCCAGCACATGGAACATCGGGTTTGGGCATCACCTCCTGACTTAGGAACAACCTATATTGTTATCAATGTCTTGTGTGTATGTCTAACCTACCTGTCTGAGCTGAAACACCCCAGCACATGGAACATCGGGTTTGGGCATCACCTCCTGACTTAGGAACAACCTATATTGTTATCAATGTCTTGTGTGTATGTCTAACCTACCTGTCTGAGCTGAAACACCCCAGCACATGGAACATCGGGTTTGGGCATCACCTCCTGAATTAGGAACAACCTATATTGTTATCAATGTCTTGTGTGTATGTCTAACCTACCTGTCTGAGCTGAAACACCCCAGCACATGGAACATCAGGTTTGGGCATCACCTCGACCGGCATGTACTCCCCTTGGTCGTTCAGCTCGTGGATCTCAACCCACAGTTCAATTTTCCTCATCACTTCACTCCACCTGAAATATTGTAATCAGCATTTAGACAGCTATTACAACATAAAGATGATGGTACAGTTAAGGGCATTAATGACAATACACACTTTTAAAAGAAATAAAAATGTTGTTAAAATATTCTCTACTAAATATAGCACATACTTAATATGCTTGTGAAACTGTTGATACAGTGAAACCCCTCTAAACCAGACACCCACTGGATTAAGTAAAAAGTCCAGTTTTAAAGAGTATCCAGTTTACACAGGTTCTGTTCTGTATTGGTATTTAAAAAAGAACCATGAAAAAAACCAATCTGATTTTGAGCAAATTCTGGTTTTCTAGGTCCCTTAGAATAATATAGCACATACTTAATATGCTTGCCTGAAACTGTTGATACAGTGTGGAAACCCCTCTAAACCAGACACCAATGTATAATTTATTTAATATGGCCTTGATATCGTACCTGTCGGCTAGTGACCTGGCTTTTATAAAAGTGGTGAGCCTTTAGCCTGGAGAATGGGGATGAAAAATGTATAATTTATTTAATATGGCCTTGATATCGTACCTGTCGGCTAGTGACCTGGCCTTTATAAAAGTGGTTACACAGGTTCTGTTCTGTATAACAGTGGTAGCCTTTAGCCTTGGGGATGAAAAAGAACCATGACCTGGCTTTTATAAAAAAAACAATCTGATCGTACCTTCGAGCAAATTCTGGAGAATGGGGGTTTTCGTACCTGTCGGCATATAACATGGTGAGCCTTTAGCCTGGAGAATGGGGATGAAAAATGTATAATTTATTGCCTTGATATCGTACCTGTCCATTAGAATAGATCAGAAACATTATTTTGTTCCTATGACGCCCCATTCTTTGATTTCATACCTGTCAGCTAATGTCCTAGCTTTTATAACAGTGGTGAGCCTTTAGCCTCGAGAATGGGGATGAAAAATGTATAATTTATTTAATATGGCTTTGATATCGTACCTGTCGGCTAGTGACCTGGCTTTTATAACAGTGGTGAGCCTTTAGCCTTGAGAATGGGGATGAAAAATGTATAATTTATTTAATATGGCCTTGATATCCTACCTGTCGGCTAGTGACCTGGCCTTCATGTTGGTGACGTCTACGACCGTGCCGGGGATACCGAAGCCGTGACTCTTGTGACCCCAGACTTCGATGGACAGCGCTCCCTCGTAACAGTGCTCCATGAACTCCTCCGTAATGGCCACCTTGAAATCCTGGCAACACAAAGAAATCTCTTAAACGCTTTGCACTGCAGTTATAAACTACATATAGTCAGAGTTTGATTGAATGAATGAATTAATGACTTTGTACTGCATTTATGAACTAGTCAAAGTGTTCGAATGAATAAATGAATTCAATTGAATGATTGATGAATGAATGAATGAATGAATGAATGAACGAAAGTATGAAATATACATAGACTATTGAGTGTCAAAAAAGGTAAATATGTGAATAAAATGATTATCAACATCAATACAGAAAATAAAACAGTTAAAAGCTAGGTAAAAATATCAGCTGAAAATTATATTTGCCTTTGTTTTGGTGTTCAGTATAATTGCAGATGTCAAACATGACTATAAATATATGGTGAGGAAACATTAAATACACACAATGCCTTCCCTTCCAATAAATCAGGTTTTTTACTGTAGGCCTATATGTATATCGATGCACATGACATCAGTTAGGGTTTGAATTTATAACATACTGTACAAACCGTCAAAAGGATGGGCATGAGGTCAGGGTGTGATAAAAAACATGTTATGTTTTAATATACAAACCATCAAATGGTTGAATGTAAACGTCACTGTGTCACTGGGCATGACGTCAGTGTTTGAAATAACCATGTTGTGTTTTAATATACAAACCATCAAATGGTTGAACATGAACGTCACTGTGTCGCTGTCACTCGGCATGACGTCAGGGTTGACCTCCGGTGGGACGACGATTGTCTCGGGATGACCCCAGAATGAATACTGACAGAACACGAAGTTACACAGAGATGGTGGAAGTCCTCTCGCCTCGCGGATACACACCTGGAACAAACGTCAATATATCAGCCGAGAATAATAAATAATGAAATGGAGATATATTTATCAACTTATTGAATATTTCCACGTATAAAATATTACACATTTTTCAAACAGTTAAATTTGTAAGGATGAAAAATACAGCCTACATGTATTTCACATTGAAAATACTTTTTCATTTTGTTTGATAGCTCGCTTATGAAGTAGTTTGGTTACAAAGTGTTACGCCTGGCAGAAGCTCCCTCCCACCCCAAACCAGCGAAAGTCGGCACCTGTGCCCATGACAGGTGTGCGCTACAACAGCTTGCTCTGAATGTGAATGTTAAGCCCTATGACCTGATGTGCAGTAGCTAGTGGGAAGTTTCCTATTAGCTCAGTTGGTAGAGCGCTGGACTCTCACATTGATGGCCTCTAGTTCGAATGTCCTCAATGGAAGTTGATTTATCTGTTACATGTATATATATTTTTCACTTCTATTTATATTTTTCATTTCTGTGTAATAAATGATAATTAACATGTTATCTTTGAGCAAAACCAATCATTTACAAACTTACCCTGACTAGCAGTGGCGCCCCCATCGGCACGCTTTCCTCGCTGTAATTCTCTGATGTCATGTCGACGTATCTGTCGAGTACTGCACCACCGATCTTCGAGACCTCTACATGGAGTTTACCGGCCACCTGTAATATACATGTGTTATAATTCTGTTATTACATCTACACGTATAGCATACCACAAATCAACACAGTAATATACGTTATCACAGCATTGTCCACTTTAATTACCATACTAATAATATCAGTGTTTGAAATAAGCATTTATCCGTTTGTCCTGACAAGTAATAATTAATCTGCAGGGACAAGCAAATTGTACCTTAGTGGTTGTCCAGAGGACAAGTAAAAGGTTATAATGCTGTTTCATTTGAAGCAAACAAAAACATTGTCCTTGATCTTGAATAAAAAATTAACAATTTATTTAAACAAATAAAAATATTGGACAAGTAGGCTTGTACATGTACTTGTCCGGTGGACTAGTGAAACATTCTGCTTATTTCTATCACTGAATGTCTGTATTAAAAATGTATGTGAAATAAATTAGAAAAGATTAGATAAAGTTATTTTTAACTCTCAGACGGCTGATTAGAATAAGCTATTTCAACACGAAATGAAAGTAATCTTCAGACTTTTTACTATATTAAATAAGAGTTTGTTGTGTTTAATGACACCACTAGAGCACATTGATTAATTAATCATCGGCTATTGGATGTCTAACATTTGGTAATTCTGATTCGTAAACATAAGAGGAAACCCGCTACATTTTTCCTAATGCAACAAGTGTATCTTTTATATGCACTTCCCCACAGGCAGGAAAACACATACCACAGCCTTTAACCAGTTGTGGTGCACTGGTTGGAACGAGAGAAAACCCAATCAGCTGAATGGATATATTAAATAAAACACACTCCACTGATGACCGAGTTAATTATATCTGAACTGTTACATCCACCATTACCTCTGTTGTAAAGCCAAGATATGTATCTTGGAGACAAGTCTATGTAATCTGATAGATGCTTCCAAGATTATTCTTTACATTTAAACCAATTTACACAGAGTCCATGTATACTATTTTCCAAATGTTACGTGAATCTTGCATTAGTACTGATTTAAACAAGTTTAGACAAAGAATCCAGTGTGTACTATCTTCCAAACCTAACATGAATATCTCATGTACAATGATTTAAACAGGTTTAGACAAAGAATCCAGTGTGTACTATCTTCCAAACCTAACATGAATATCTCATGTAAAATGATTTAAACAGGTTTAGACAAAGAATCCAGTGTGTACTATTTTCCAAACCTAACATGAATATCTCATGTAAAATGATTTAAACAGGTTTAGACAAAGAATCCAGTGTGTACTATTTTCCAAACCTAACATGAATATCTCATGTAAAATGATTTAAACAGGTTTAGACAAAGAGTTCAGTGTATACTATCTTCCAAACCTTACATGAATATCTCATGTAAAATGATTTAAACAGGTTTAGACAAAGAATCCAGTGTGTACTATCTTCCAAACCTTACATGAATATCTCATGTAAAATGATTTAAACAGGTTTAGACAAAGAATCAGTGTGTACTATTTTCCAAACCTTACCTCTCCTTGTTGAGATATGATTGGAACGTGGTAGTCGAGTTTTACGTTGTAGAACAAACACTCGAGGAAGATGTTGGCAACACCAATCAGATTGTGGTTCTCTTGACTCTCGTAGAATGGATCGCCCTTCTCGACCGGACTCTGGTCCTAAGAAACAAAACAAACAGTAATACTTTCCTGTTCTTAATACTGATTCAAACTTTTTAGTTCAGCCACCATATTTTCAAAGCTATCTTAGCACTACGATATCATAAAACTGTCTGAGGGCTAAGACATGTGTCATAGTGACATCATAGCCTATGAAGGTTTTATGATAATGTAGTCCTAAGAGCTGAAAAAATATGGGTTTTGATTATGATTCATACATCTTGAATAAAAATGTTTAGCTTTTTTAATGGCAAAATCAAATCTGAAGTTTTATCCTTAGAAAAATCTGAACTTTATATAATTAAATTCTCTTTGAAATGAATGTCATGAACTTTCTTATTTCATACACAATAATACTAAGAACTATGAACACAAAAGACCATGTTTTTATTAATGATAATCATCAAAAAGTACACAAACTGTTTTCTTTATTATTATTTTAAAAATTAGTATTAAATTGCTGTTGCAACACTTATTTCATTCATTATAAAGCAAATCATATTCTTGAAATTTACTTTGTGATTCAATTTTTTTTTTTTTAAACATTCCATTTTTATCAATACTCTAATGTTAATTAATCTTATACAACAACTATTGTATATAGTATATCTTAGATATATCACATGTCGCACAGTGTTTTAATTTAAAAAAGAGTAAATCCACGTGGGTTACAAAAAACAAAAAATACAACACCCAAAGCTTGTCATTTCACAAATGGCAAATAATAACAATACGTGACAAATTAATTAATTAATGGTGCAAAAAACCATGGTGGTTCAAAAAGAAAAACAAACCATTAAGAATGTGTTTTAGACACAGATTGATAGTGAAGTTGGAAGTGGCCTCGGTGGTGCAGTGGTTAAGCCATCGGACTACGGGTTGGTAGGTACAGGGTTCGCAGGCTGGTACTGGCTCCAACCAAGAGCGAGTTTTAAGGGCTCAGTGGGAAGGTGTAAGGCCACTACACCCTCTTCTCTCTCGTTAACAATTAAAGACTAACCATTAACCCACTGTCCTGGACAGACAGCCCAGATAGCTGAGGTGTGTGCCCAGGACAGCATGTTTGAACTGTAATTGGATATAAGCACTGAAATAAGTTGAATGAATGAATGTAAAGTGAAGTTAAATGAAGCAGTAAGTTATAAATAAAACTTTAGAAGAAACATACAGGTAAGTAGACAACTGGTGATAAGACGGATCATAAAATGAATGGGAAAAATCGGATGAAAAGTTTTATAGAAAATAAACTAAAAATTGTATGTAATAAAAAATATTAAAATTTACCCCTTTTTTTGGTTTTCATCATCCAACAACAGATAATCATGAAATTTATACAACTGCAAACTGAAATACTTTATTTACATTTCAATTCAGGTTTTACTCATATCAAAGTGTTACATAGTTTATCGCCAATTTGGAATAGCATTTGTTTTTATATTTGAAAATAAAGTAACATATTAAAGGATGTCAAAAGCTAACATCCTTTTCATATTTAATACTATTTATAATATTACAAAATAATTTTTTTAATATAATTTACCATAGCATCATATTAAAGTTCTTTAATATCTTAGTTTTAAACTAAAAAAATCGGATATCAAAATTCTTGCACAGTAAATAGTAAATAATTTAAGGCAATTTTACTATACTAGAGTAGAGTCTAGCAGGTATGGCATTTGTTATTAAACTAAACTAATAAAAGGGGAGATAACTGTCAATCCATACTGAAGACCAGTCTAGGAAGTATGTCAACTGTGGTACTTCAAACTTCTGCTCCGGGTTGGGTCCCTGACTTCCCGGAGATCGAACTCCGGGGCGGACATGCTCGAAACCTCTGTCGTATATGACCATGGTGAAAACTCACGCAACGCAACTTTAAACCAAATCAGGGGGAGATGACTGCCAAATTTTACTATACTAGAGTCTAGAAGGCTTGACATTTGTTATTTATGTAAACAAATAAAAGGAGAGTTAACTGTTAAGTCTAAAAGGTATCAGGTCAAGTCATAGGGTTTAATGTCTTTTTCTTAGTGCAGGAAGATCACTTTAGTTCAGTACTGTCATTAATCGCTAACAATTGTCTATATTCAGAAATGTATTTCAAGTTTTTAAAAATCTAATTAAACGTAACATTTCAGCACTTGGTTTTGAGGTCATCATGTTTGTACTGTATTTGGGAGTGATTATTTGGAGGTCATCATGTTTGTACTGTATTTGGGAGTGATTATTTGGAGGTCATCATGTTTGTACTGTATTTGGGAGTGATTATTTGGAGGTCATCATATTTGTACTGTATTTGGGAGTGATTATTTGGAGGTCATCATGTTTGTACTGTATTTGGGAGTGATTATTTGGAGGTCATCATGTTTGTACTGTATTTGGGAGTGATTATTTGGAGCGTATGTATTTTGGACACAACATTTATCGCCTTGACTTTGATGCAATCTAAAGCCCTGATACAAATAACCTATACTATATATTAAAAATTACACAGACAATCTATGATATATATTAAATATTACACACATAACCTATACTATATATTAAAAATTACACTCCTAACCTATGCTATATATTAAATATTACACAGATATCCTAAGCTATATATTAAATATTACACAGATAATCTATGCTATATTTAAATATTACACAGATAACCTACGCTATATATTAAATATAACACAGATAACCTATGCTATATATTAAATATTACACACCTAACCTATGCTATATATTAAATATTACACAGATAACCTATGCTATATATTAAATATTACACACCTAACCTATGCTATATATTAAATATTACACACCTGACCTATGCTATATATTAAATATTACACACCTGACCGATGCTATATATTAAATATTACACACCTAACCTATGCTATATATTAAATATTACACACCTGACCTATGCTATCTATTAAATATTACACACCTAACCTATACTATATATTAAATATTACACACCTGACCTATGCTATCTATTAAATATTACATACCTAATCTATACTATATATTAAAAATTACACAGATAACCTATGTTATATATTAAATATTACACACCTAACCTATGCTATATATTAAATATTACACAAATAACCTAAGCTATATATTAAATATAACACAAATAATCTATGCTATATATTAAATATTACACAGATCACCTACGATATATATTAAATATTACACAGATAATCTATGCTACATATTAAATAGTACACAGATAACCTACCGTATATCTTCGCCTATAAGTCGAATTTTTTTCACCCAAAAATTATTTTATAACTTGGGGGGTCGACTTATAAGAGGGTAAAAAAATTTCACCAAAAAATATTAGTTTTGGGGATTATTTTACAAGTTTTATTGTTGAAGTATGCCATGTATTTATACTCAAATATGTTAATTTGACACATTTATTTTTTTATAACCTTTTTTTTTTTGGCATTAGAACGGTTTTCGTTATGCGAAAAGGTGTACGATCTCACTCACATGCCAAGACAACAGTCCACTTAGTTAAATTAACAGTCATCACTAATAGTAAAAATGTAAACAATACTAACTACCTGTTGCCTGAGTTTATTTTGAAATCTGGTCACTGGCATTAATGGTTGTTCAAACAATGTTTTGGCGGTGATTAACTTCATGAATATTACTGAGATTTCCCTTAAAATAGACTGATCACTGCAGTTCACGATCTAGAGCAATAGGGACACACATCATTTGGTACAAAAACCAGTGTACTTTCCAGAGTTATCCTCCTTACATGTATTAATATGGCGGCAAAACGTGATACTTTCAGTTTTATCGTAGTGATCTGTTGGCAGTGTTTATAAATAAAGTTGTTGTCTGTGCACAAAACCATCTGTACAGTACCATACAGTAACAGTCAAACAGCTTTCACTCTCTACTAAGGGAATATTTCGTTTTGATGCTATGTAATAATGATAGTTTGATTGGAATAGTCTGATTATATTGCGATGTACAAAACGTGAAAACAGAAGTTTGTAAAATAATTTTCTTTTGTTCAAATATTGTACATTATTGTTCTCATGTGCAGAAAATAAGAAATATTTCAATATTTATAAGTTGTTTTTCATGGGTCGACTTATAAACGGGTCAATAAAAAAATACGTTTTCAGGGCTTGAAATTAGGGACTCGATTTATAGCCGAGATCGACTTACAGGCGAAGATATACGGTATGCTATATATTAAATATTACACAGATAACCTAAGCTATATATTAAATATTACACAGATAACCTATACTATATATTAAATATTACACAGATAACCTATGCTATATATTAAGTATTACACAGATAACCTATGCTATATATTAAATATTACACAGATACATATATGCTATATATTAAATATTACAGGGACATGTTTTCGTTTATGCGAAAGAGCTATGTACTCATTCACCATGCCAAGACAACAGTCCACTTTGTTAAATTAACAGTCATCAACTAATGTAAAAATGTAAACACTACTAACTACAATGTTTGGCCGGAGTTATTTTGAAATCTGGTCACTGGCATTATGGTTGTTCTAAACAGGGTTTTGGCGGTGATTAACTTCATGAATATTACTGAGATTTCCCTTAAAATAGACTGATCACGTGCAGTTCACGATCTAGAGCAATAGGGACACACATCCATTGGTACAAAACCAGTGTACTTTCCAGAGTTTATCCTCCTTACATGTATTAATATGGCGGCAAAACGTGATACTTTCAGTTTTATCGTAGTGATCTGTTGGCAGTTGTTTATAACTAAAATGTTGTTGTCTGTGCACAAACCATCTGTACAGTACCAAACAGTAACAGTCAAACAGCTTTTCACTCTCTACTAAGGGAATATTTCGTTTTGATGCTATGTAATAATGATAGTTTGATTGGAATAGTCTGATTATATTGCGATGTACAAAACGTGAAAACAGAGTTTGTAAAATAATTTCTTTTGTTCAAATATTGTACATTATTGTTCTCATGTGCAGAAAATAAGAAATATTTCAATATTTATAAGTTGTTTTTCATGGGTCGACTTATAAACGGGTCAATAAAAAAATACGTTTTCAGGGCTTGAAATTAGGGACTCGATTTATAGCCGAGATCGACTTACAGGCGAAGATATACGGTATGCTATATATTAAATATTACACAGATAACCTAAGCTATATATTACATATTACACAGATAACCTATACTATATATTAAATATTACACAGATAACCTATGCTATATATTAAGTATTACACAGATAACCTATGCTATATATTAAATATTACACAGATAATATATGCTATATATTAAATATTACACAGATAATCTATACTATATATATTAAATATTACACACCTAACAAATACTATATATTAAATATTACACAGATAACCTATGCTATATATTAAGTATTACACAGATAATCTATACTATATATTAAATATTACACAGATAACCTATGCTATATATTAAATATTACACACCTAACCTACACTATATATTAAATATTACACTGATAACCCATGAAGTACTACTACACTACAACACAAGGTATAAAAAGCCATGCAGGACGTATGGACACACCGCATCTGTGTCACCGTCAACATCATCACAACATGACGATACCATCATCGGCAGTCCCAGCGCCTTCCGCTCCTCGTACATCTCCCGCATGTCGATGATCTTGTTCTCCAGCTTCTCCATCGACCAGATCTGTATGTTACGACCTCGTCGTTTCACCTGTATCGCCGGCTCACTGACAAACGCACCTCGCTACAAAACAAGGTAAATTATCAAACACTAGAACAGATCTGTATGTTACAACCTCGTCGCTTCACCTGTATAGCCAGCTCAATGAATTAGGACTGAAGTTATAGATGCTCGTATCTAAAGAAAATAAATATTTAACATACTGCATATCGTACCTGTTTGTTAGGACTGAGGTTGGCGGCTGGTATCTAAAGATAATCATTATTTAATGTATAATAAACTCATATCATACCCGTCTGTTAGGACTGAGGTTGGCGGCTGGTATCTGCAGAGTGACGTGGAATTTCGTCTGTTTTCCCATCTCCTCGGACAGGAAGTTGGCCTCACGTACGAGCGTGTTCGCTTTCACCACTTCCTCTCGCAGTTTTACCAGACTCTGCTTGAAAATCTTCTCTCTGAAAAAGGCAGAATCCTCTATCAGTCTACAGCTTGTTAAGAGTTTGAATAACGTGGACAGTTACTATTCAGCTCAACCACGATTTAATACATATATCTATAACTTCATTATAAAACATGGATATTAATTTAACTTTTTTATAAGATGTGTTGGCAGACAGCTAGGTGGGATTATTGATAATATAAGACAATAGAAATAAAATGTAACAGAAACACACACAGACACAAAAAGACATACACAAAGGGAGTATGATTCCTTCATACACAAAAGGAGCATATAGTTACTTCATACATCGGTGGCCCATTGGGCTATTTCTCATTCCAGCCAGTGCACCACAACTGGTATATCAAAGGCTGTGGTATGTACTACCCTGTCTGTGGGATGGTGCATATAAAAGAACCCATTGCTGCTAATCGAAAAGAGTAGCCCATGAAGTGGCGACAGCGGGTTTCCTCTCTCAATATCTGTATGGTCCTAAACCATATGTCTGATGCCATATAACCGTAAATAAAATGTGTTGAGTGTGTCGTTAAATAAAAAATTTCTTACTTTCATACACAAAAGGAGCATATACATGTAGTTACTTCATACACAAAGGGAGTATACAGTTCATTAAACAAGAGTACCGGTTAGGTACCTAATATGCCCGTATGCCCTGTCAGGAGTTTGATGGAAAACCATACATATTAATGAAAAGTGTTATGGGTATGATTCAATTCTAATTATGACCTAGTAATTATATGTGATACACCACCATCCCAAGTTGTTCCTACATGTGAGGTTTGATGGTCCTGGGTGCATCTGTATGCAAGATATGGTTCAGACAAGAACAAGTTATCAGATGGACGTACAGACATACAGATGGACGGACAACGCCATACGATAATACGATCCATCATAGATAAGCATATAAAATAAAAATGTCACTCGATACAAAATATCACTAAATTTGTTTAAATTATTAAAAATAATTATTAGTTGAAAAGACTGACAGGTTAAGACAAAACGATGCTGATTTGTATTATGTTTTAATACATCTGTCACTAGGAATTAATCGTCAGAAATCTCTAACAATTAAGCCAGCCACGCGAGTCGACCTATATACATGTCTGTCGGTTAACCTGAGAAATGCATGCAGACATCTTGTCTGATGAAATCAGCTGAACTAAGGGAATATACAAACACGGAAATCCAATTGTCTAGCCTGTCTGTTGACACTGACAATACTCTCGAATGTTCGACTGGAAATACAATCACTTAGTGGTTTAATAGGATTCGTGTGACGTCATAATTAATCAAGGTCTATTAGAGAGCAGACAAATGTATTCCGATGTATTTCCAACCCAAAATGTCAGAGCTCCTAACTGTTTGTACAGTGAAATCAGGTGCAAAGGACACGTACACAAATAATATGAGAAATTAACCCTTTACATGCAGGGCTAACCCTGCTCATTGCCAAATCAGCCAACTGCTAACATTTATCCAAAGTGGCTACAACGTTTAATACTTGCCTAATAAAATTTTGTTTAAATTAGCTACTTTTTAATAATTTTTTCCATATTATATATCTGAAAATTGGCAACAATAGAATTCCTTCCAGTGTCATCCTGCCTTTATATCTGTTGTGAAACTACAGCTTGTTCAGGGTTTTTTTTGTCCGATTTTCATTTGATGTCAATTGTACTGAATTTGTGGATTTTAGTGTGATCTTTCATTTCAACTATGAACCATAATATCAGGTTTATTTTTTTTTTCCCATAATGTGTATTTGTTTAGAACTGTTTTCAGAGCAGTCTTAATCCTCTGCTAATCCTACTAAACTCCACTGAAATCTGATTTGATTATCTAATCCTATAATATTCTATCTCACACAGAACCAAATTCCAAACAAATCCTCCCATAATCTACTCTAATACTCTATTAATCATAGCATATCTTCCTTCAATCCTACCATATCCCCACGCCAATCATCTTCCCTAATGCTGTTATTCTACTTCGGTTATATCCCAGTCCTTTTCAATCCTAACTTAATCATTCTCTAACCATACCATATCTGCATAACATCCTTCCACAATCCTCTAATCCTACCACATTCTATTCTAATCATACCCTATCCTCTAATTCTACCATCCTTCCTTAATCCTATAATCCTTCCATATTCTGCTCTAATCCTACCTTAATCCATTAATTATACAATCCTTAATCCCATAATCATTCATACATCTTACCATAATCCTTGCTTAATTATCACGTAATCCTACCATCACCTATTCTAATACTACCATGATCCTCTAATTCTACCATCCTTCCTTATAATCATCATCTTATATTTTAATCCTACCTTAACCATCCAATTCTACCATATTCTTTCCTTAATCCTAATCCTACAATCCTATCTTAATCCTACCCTATCCCACTGTAATGGTCCCTGTACCTGTCGAGTGCCCATTGCTGATACTTCTTCTGTATGCTGGACGTGTTTCCTGTCGGGGTCAGTCGGGTTGGGTCAAACAGCTGCATGGGGAAGGACGGCGTCCCCGGGGACATCAGCTGGTTGCGCAACATCTGCATCTGTTTCTCGTACATCTGTCGCTGGCGGTCTAACGCCTCTGTTGGAAAAAAACCACTAAAATTAATTAAGATTATTTATGAAAATATACTCTTCAAAAGAAGAAACGCAAAACCACATTGTCGTAACATTTGGAGAATTGATTTAATTATTGAATGGTGAGTCCGATAATTACCAAATGTTGCAGGATTGTTCACAATTCACTCTAGTCCATTGTGAGTAAGTGATAGGACACACCACCAAGGTCAAGGTCATCTGGAGTCAATACCGGGTGTGGCCTCTGCGTGTGTTGACAACTGCCTGGCACCGCCTGCCCATTGAAGCAACCAGAGTATGGATGACGTCCCGGGGGATGGTGGCCCACTCGGCCTGCAAGGCTGCTGCCAGCTTGGGCAGGGTCTGGGGCTGTGGTTGTCGCTGTCGGAGGCGTCGGTCCAACTCGTCCCATAGGTGCTCAATTGGGTTCAAATCCGGTGATATCGATGGCCAAGGAAGGACATTAATGTTGTTGTTCTGTAGGAAAGCCGCTGTGAGACGTGCTGTGTGAGGCCTGGCGTTGTCATGTTGGAACACTGCGTTGGCGTTGGCCATAACTGGAACGATGTGTGGCCGGAGGATCTGGTCAATGTAGCCCTGTGCATTCAGGTTGCCCTGCACGTGGACCAGGTCAGTTCTGCCAGTGTGCGAGATGGCTGCCCACACCATGACACTACCCCTGCCGAATCTGTCCACTTCCTGCACGCAGTTTGCCGCATAACGTTCACCACGACGCCTATACACGCGACATCTTCCATCATGACGTCGGAGCAGAAATCGGGACTCGTCACTGAACCACACCTGTCTCCATCGCAGTTGCACGAATTCCTACCTCACGTAGGCGGTTCCGTACGGTCTGGTCGGATATCCTGCGCAAACCTGGTATTGCTGCGGCTGTGGAGGTGGCAGTAGTCAATCGTTCCCGAAGGTGGCGTACCCGGATGTAGCGGTCCTGCCCGGGGGTAGTGACCCGTGGTCGACCGGATCTAGGGAGGTCACGTGTTGATCCATGTTGCTGGTAACGGTCCCACAGTCTGGAGATGGTGCTTGGGGACACATGGAATGCCCTGGCAACGGCCGTTCTGGATTCGCCTGCGTCTAGTCGGCCGATGGCATTGTTTCTCTGCGGTTCACTGAGACGTGGCATGTCCTGGATTGTCAACTGTCGGCCAGATACAGAGGCCAGGCAAGCGAACACCCTGCACTTTTATACTGTCGGTGTTCATGTTGCACGTGCAGACAACGCACGTTCACGTGGCTGCGTTTTTGTGAATATTCACATTTTGAAACTTTATTTTACAGTAGCTGCGTTTTATCGAATGTAACCGTGGGAATGTGTTTGGGACATGCAATGACCTTATATTCACAAAGCATGAACCGGTAGGAAACATAAAATCGGCTTTATAACCCATTTGTACCCTTTTGCGTTTCTTTTTTTGAAGAGTATATGTTTACTACATCTGGCGCTGGCGGTCTAACGCCTCTGTTGGAAAAAACCCACTAAAATTACTTAAGATTATTTATGAAAATATGTTTACTACATCTGGCGCTGACGGTCTAACGCCTCTGTTGGAAAAAAACCACTAAAATTAATTAAGATTATTTATTAAAATATGTTAAGTACATCTGCCGCTGACTTCTAACACCTCTGTCGAAATGGGTTTTTTAAATTCAAATTGTTTATTAAAATAGGTTTAAAGTACATCTGCCGCTGACTTCTAACACCTCTGTCGAAATGGGTTTTTTAAATTCAAATTGTTTATTAAAATAGGTTTAAAGTATATCTGCCGCTGGTGATCTAATGCCTCTGTTGAGGAAATTTTTAAAATAATTTAATTAAGACTGTTTATTAAAGTATGTTTACTACACATGTCATAGACAGTTTAATGTCTCAGACAGCAAACAACATTGCATTCTTAGAGTACTGCTAAAGCAATACAATGAATTGTCTCTGACAGCAAACAGCATTGCATTCTTAGAGTACTGCTAAAGCAATACAATGAATTGTCTCTGACCAGGCCCAACAAATTTGAATATCTCCCAAGATCAAGTACCATAACTCTGTCAAGAAATTGTAAAATATGTGGAACAGACAGAGACAAAACATCTCCTCCATCTGGGAAAATGTTTACCTTGTTTGTCTTCCTCGTGCTGTTTCTCGATGGCACCGATCGCCTCCTGAATTGGGTCATTACCGAGTTCCTGCATCATCAGCTCCTGTTGGGCGAAGTCATAGTCTATCGGAGTCTCCGGCTCAGCACTCTGAGGACCTGAAAAACAGCCAGTCAAAACACACGATTAACATAAATATAAAAACTAATGATAATTATCTATTGCGAGTCTCCAGCTTAGTGCTCTAGGTAGTACCAAACCAAATAACTTCCAGCTGGGTCAAAGTTCGAGGTCCACCTAACTTTTGATAGAGAAGTAAACACCACAAGTCCTGTGATTGGTTATAAATGTGAGTGTGTTGGTTGTAAAAAAAAGAGAAGTTTTATCTGGGCAAAAAATGTATGCAATTTTATTTCATCTAGTACCACTGTGTTAAGTAGCCTGTGCTTGGAACATGTATGGGGTAACTGTACAAAAAAGTACTCTAATTTTGTGCAGAACTAGGGTAGTCATAGATGCTACTCATTATCTCAGAAATAAGCAGCTTGACCCCAAATTTTTTCTGATTCACTTTAAGGGTGAGGGATGGTAGTATTAATATCTGTGGCGTTTATGTCGATTGATACGCTGCAGGTAGGAGTTCTAGCCACATGTTACTATTGTCATCTATGGGATTTGATTTGGTAGTATATTTACACCCTCTATGGACCTGAAAACAACCAGTGAAAACACATATTTAATCTACAATATAATAAACAAGTCTTTTTTTTAACAATTATAGATCATTCTGATCACTTGTTTTCTTTCAATCTGCACTGTCGACTGTTTTTGTTTGTTTTACTTAACCAATGCCGTATTTCATAAGGATATTTTTTTGCACTCAGGTCCAGTCAACTAACATACACATATCGTGCTAAATATTGTATACAAAGATGAGTTCCATAAATACAGCAGCAATGGAAGCCGCCATCTTTGTCACTTAACATACAGTGACTGTGTATATAGCCTCATGCAGCTAATATGAAGACTTAATTGTTATCTACACGGAGGCCATACGAATTTTTTTATTATTTTTTTATTTTTTTGGAGGAGGGTAGGGGTGAAAGTCCAGTGTAAGCCACCACACCCCATCTAAACGTTTCTGTTACATCTAGTATATATATGTGTGTGTCTGTCCTGTGTCTGTG
>NC_054705.1:6739498-6746998 GCF_016097555.1 Gigantopelta aegis
GATAACCTATGCTATATATTAAATATTACACACCTAACCTATGCTATATATTAAATATTACACACCTGACCTATGCTATATATTAAATATTACACACCTGACCGATGCTATATATTAAATATTACACACCTAACCTATGCTATATATTAAATATTACACAGATAACCTATGCTATATATATTAAATATTACACACCTAACAAATACTATATATTAAATATTACACAGATAACCTATGCTATATATTAAGTATTACACAGATAATCTATACTATATATTAAATATTACACAGATAACCTATGCTATATATTAAATATTACACACCTAACCTACACTATATGTTAAATATTACACTGATAACCCATGAAGTACTACTACACTACAACACAAGGTATAAAAAGCCATGCAGGACGTATGGACACACCGCGTCTGTGTCACCGTCAACATCATCACAACATGACGATACCATCATCGGCAGTCCCAGCGCCTTCCGCTCCTCGTACATCTCCCGCATGTCGATGATCTTGTTCTCCAGCTTCTCCATCGACCAGATCTGTATGTTACGACCTCGTCGTTTCACCTGTATCGCCGGCTCACTGACAAACGCACCTCGCTACAAAACAAGGTAAATTATCAAACACTAGAACAGATCTGTATGTTACAACCTCGTCGCTTCACCTGTATAGCCAGCTCAATGAATTAGGACTGAAGTTATAGATGCTCGTATCTAAAGAAAATAAATATTTAACATACTGCATATCGTACCTGTTTGTTAGGACTGAGGTTGGCGGCTGGTATCTAAAGATAATCATTATTTAATGTATAATAAACTCATATCATACCCGTCTGTTAGGACTGAGGTTGGCGGCTGGTATCTGCAGAGTGACGTGGAATTTCGTCTGTTTTCCCATCTCCTCGGACAGGAAGTTGGCCTCACGTACGAGCGTGTTCGCTTTCACCACTTCCTCTCGCAGTTTTACCAGACTCTGCTTGAAAATCTTCTCTCTGAAAAAGGCAGAATCCTCTATCAGTCTACAGCTTGTTAAGAGTTTGAATAACGTGGACAGTTTACTATTCAGCTCAACCAAGATTTTAATACATATATCTATAACTTCATTATAAAACATGGATATTAATTTAACTTTTTTATAAGATGTGTTGGCAGACAGCTAGGTGGGATTATTGATAATATAAGACAATAGAAATAAAATGTAACAGAAACACACACAGACACAAAAAGACATACACAAAGGGAGTATGATTCCTTCATACACAAAAGGAGCATATAGTTACTTCATACATCGGTGGACCCATTGGGCTATTTCTCATTCCAGCCAGTGCACCACAACTGCTATATCAAAGGCTGTGGTATGTACTACCCTGTCTGTGGGATGGTGCATATAAAAGAACCCATTGCTGCTAATCGAAAAGAGTAGCCCATGAAGTGGCGACAGCGGGTTTCCTCTCTCAATATCTGTATGGTCCTAAACCATATGTCTGATGCCATATAACCGTAAATAAAATGTGTTGAGTGTGTCGTTAAATAAAAAATTTCTTACTTTCATACACAAAAGGAGCATATACATGTAGTTACTTCATACACAAAGGGAGTATACAGTTCATTAAACAAGAGTACCGGTTAGGTACCTAATATGCCCGTATGCCCGTCAGGAGTTTGATGGAAAACCATACATATTAATGAAAAGTGTTATGGGTATGATTCAATTCTAATTATGACCTAGTAATTATATGTGATACACCACCATCCCAAGTTGTTCCTACATGTGAGGTTTGATGGTCCTGGGTGCATCTGTATGCAAGATATGGTTCAGACAAGAACAAGTTATCAGATGGACGTACAGACATACAGATGGACGGACAACGCCATACGATAATACGATCCATCATAGATGAGCATATAAAAATAAAAATGTCACTCGATACAAAATATCACTAAATTTGTTTAAATTATTAAAAATAATTATTAGTTGAAAAGACTGACAGGTTAAGACAAAACGATGCTGATTTGTATTATGTTTTAATACATCTGTCACTAGGAATTAATCGTCAGAAATCTCTAACAATTAAGCCAGCCACGCGAGTCGACCTATATACATGTCTGTCGGTTAACCTGAGAAATGCATGCAGACATCTTGTCTGATGAAATCAGCTGAACTAAGGGAATATACAAACACGGAAATCCAATTGTCTAGCCTGTCTGTTGACACTGACAATACTCTCGAATGTTCGACTGGAAATACAATCACTTAGTGGTTTAATAGGATTCGTGTGACGTCATAATTAACCAAGGTCTATTAGAGAGCAGACAAATGTATTCCGATGTATTTCCAACCCAAAATGTCAGAGCTCCTAACTGTTTGTACAGTGAAATCAGGTGCAAAGGACACGTACACAAATAATATGAGAAATTAACCCTTTACATGCAGGGCTAACCCTGCTCATTGCCAAATCAGCCAACTGCTAACATTTATCCAAAGTGGCTACAACGTTTAATACTTGCCTAATAAAATTTTGTTTAAATTAGCTACTTTTTAATAATTTTTCCATATTATATATCTGAAAATTGGCAACAATAGAATTCCTTCCAGTGTCATCCTGCCTTTATATCTGTTGTGAAACTACAGCTTGTTCAGGGTTTTTTTTGTCCGATTTTCATTTGATGTCAATTGTACTGAATTTGTGGATTTTAGTGTGATCTTTCATTTCAACTATGAACCATAATATCAGGTTATGTTTTTTCCCCATAATGTGTATTTGTTTAGAACTGTTTTCAGAGCAGTCTTAATCCTCTGCTAATCCTACTAAACTCCACTGAAATCTGATTTGATTATCTAATCCTATAATATTCTATCTCACACAGAACCAAATTCCAAACAAATCCTCCCATAATCTACTCTAATACTCTATTAATCATAGCATATCTTCCTTCAATCCTACCATATCCCACGCCAATCATCTTCCCTAATGCTGTTATTCTACTTCGGTTATATCCCAGTCCTTTTCTAATCCTAACTTAATCATTCTCTAACCATACCATATCTGCATAACATCCTTCCACAATCCTCTAATCCTACCACATTCTATTCTAATCATACCCTAATCCTCTAATTCTACCAATCCTTCCTTAATCCTATAATCCTTCCATATTCTGCTCTAATCCTACCTTAATCCATTAATTATACAATCCTTAATCCCATAATCATTCATACATCTTACCATAATCCTTGCTTAATTATCATGTAATCCTACCATCACCTATTCTAATACTACCATGATCCTCTAATCCTACCATCCTTCCTTATAATCATCATCTTATATTCTAATCCTACCTTAACCATCCAATTCTACCATATTCTTTCCTTAATCCTAATCCTACAATCCTATCTTAATCCTACCCTATCCCACTGTAATGGTCCCCATACCTGTCGAGTGCCCATTGCTGATACTTCTTCTGTATGCTGGACGTGTTTCCTGTCGGGGTCAGTCGGGTTGTGTCAAACAGCTGCATGGGGAAGGACGGCGTCCCCGGGGACATCAGCTGGTTGCGCAACATCTGCATCTGCTTCTCGTACATCTGTCGCTGGCGGTCTAACGCCTCTGTTGGAAAAAAAACACTAAAATTACTTAAGATTATTTATGAAAATATGTTTACTACATCTGGCGCTGGCGGTCTAACGCCTCTGTTGGAAAAAACCCACTAAAATTACTTAAGATTATTTATGAAAATATGTTTACTACATCTGGCGCTGACGGTCTAACGCCTCTGTTAGAAAAAACCCACTAAAATTACTTAAGATTATTTATTAAAATATGTTTACTACATCTGGCGCTGGCGGTCTAACGCCTCTGTTGGAAAAAACCCACTAAAATTAATTAAGATTATTTATGAAAATATGTTTACTACATCTGGCTCTGGCGGTCTAACGCTTCTGTTGAAAAAACCCCACTAAAATTAATTAAGATTATTTATTAAAATATGTTAAGTACATCTGCCGCTGACTTCTAACACCTCTGTCGAAATGGGTTTTTTAAATTCAAATTGTTTATTAAAATAGGTTTAAAGTACATCTGCCGCTGACATTCTAACACCTGTCGAAATGGGTTTTTTAAATTCAAATTGTTTATTAAAATAGGTTTAAAGTATATCTGCCGCTGACATTCTAACACCTCTGTCGAAATGGGTTTTTTAAATTCAAATTGTTTATTAAAATAGGTTTAAAGTACATCTGCCGCTGACATTCTAACACCTGTCGAAATGGGTTTTTTAAATTCAAATTGTTTATTAAAATAGGTTTAAAGTACATCTGCCGCTGACATTCTAACACCTGTCGAAATGGGTTTTTTAAATTCAAATTGTTTATTAAAATAGGTTTAAAGTACATCTGCCGCTGACATTCTAACACCTGTCGAAATGGGTTTTTTAAATTCAAATTGTTTATTAAAATAGGTTTAAAGTACATCTGCCGCTGACATTCTAACACCTGTCGAAATGGGTTTTTTAAATTCAAATTGTTTATTAAAATAGGTTTAAAGTACATCTGCCGCTGACATTCTAACACCTGTCGAAATGGGTTTTTTAAATTCAAATTGTTTATTAAAATAGGTTTAAAGTACATCTGCCGCTGACATTCTAACACCTGTCGAAATGGGTTTTTTAAATTCAAATTGTTTATTAAAATAGGTTTAAAGTACATCTGCCGCTGACATTCTAACACCTGTCGAAATGGGTTTTTTAAATTCAAATTGTTTATTAAAATAGGTTTAAAGTACATCTGCCGCTGACATTCTAACACCTCTGTCGAAATGGGTTTTTTAAATTCAAATTGTTTATTAAAATAGGTTTAAAGTACATCTGCCGCTGACATTCTAACACCTGTCGAAATGGGTTTTTTAAATTCAAATTGTTTATTAAAATAGGTTTAAAGTACATCTGCCGCTGACGTTCTAACACCTGTCGAAATGGGTTTTTTAAATTCAAATTGTTTATTAAAATAGGTTTAAAGTATATCTGCCGCTGACATTCTAACACATCTGTCGAAATGGGTTTTTTAAATTCAAATTGTTTATTAAAATAGGTTTAAAGTACATCTGCCGCTGACATTCTAACACCTGTCGAAATGGGTTTTTTAAATTCAAATTGTTTATTAAAATAGGTTTAAAGTACATCTGCCGCTGACATTCTAACACCTGTCGAAATGGGTTTTTTAAATTCAAATTGTTTATTAAAATAGGTTTAAAGTACATCTGCCGCTGACATTCTAACACCTGTCGAAATGGGTTTTTTAAATTCAAATTGTTTATTAAAATAGGTTTAAAGTACATCTGCCGCTGACATTCTAACACCTGTCGAAATGGGTTTTTTAAATTCAAATTGTTTATTAAAATAGGTTTAAAGTACATCTGCCGCTGACATTCTAACACCTGTCGAAATGGGTTTTTTAAATTCAAATTGTTTATTAAAATAGGTTTAAAGTACATCTGCCGCTGACATTCTAACACCTGTCGAAATGGGTTTTTTAAATTCAAATTGTTTATTAAAATAGGTTTAAAGTACATCTGCCGCTGACATTCTAACACCTGTCGAAATGGGTTTTTTAAATTCAAATTGTTTATTAAAATAGGTTTAAAGTACATCTGCCGCTGACATTCTAACACCTGTCGAAATGGGTTTTTTAAATTCAAATTGTTTATTAAAATAGGTTTAAAGTACATCTGCCGCTGACATTCTAACACCTGTCGAAATGGGTTTTTTAAATTCAAATTGTTTATTAAAATAGGTTTAAAGTACATCTGCCGCTGACATTCTAACACCTGTCGAAATGGGTTTTTTAAATTCAAATTGTTTATTAAAATAGGTTTAAAGTATATCTGCCGCTGACATTCTAACACCTGTCGAAATGGGTTTTTTAAATTCAAATTGTTTATTAAAATAGGTTTAAAGTACATCTGCCGCTGACATTCTAACACCTGTCGAAATGGGTTTTTTAAATTCAAATTGTTTATTAAAATAGGTTTAAAGTACATCTGCCGCTGACATTCTAACACCTCTGTCGAAATGGGTTTTTTAAATTCAAATTGTTTATTAAAATAGGTTTAAAGTACATCTGCCGCTGACATTCTAACACCTGTCGAAATGGGTTTTTTAAATTCAAATTGTTTATTAAAATAGGTTTAAAGTACATCTGCCGCTGACATTCTAACACCTGTCGAAATGGGTTTTTTAAATTCAAATTGTTTATTAAAATAGGTTTAAAGTACATCTGCCGCTAACGTTCTAACACCTGTCGAAATGGGTTTTTTAAATTCAAATTATTTATTAAAATAGGTTTAAAGTACATCTGCCGCTGACATTCTAACACCTGTCGAAATGGGTTTTTTAAATTCAAATTGTTTATTAAAATAGGTTTAAAGTACATCTGCCGCTGACATTCTAACACCTGTCGAAATGGGTTTTTTAAATTCAAATTGTTTATTAAAATAGGTTTAAAGTATATCTGCCGCTGACATTCTAACACCTGTCGAAATGGGTTTTTTAAATTCAAATTGTTTATTAAAATAGGTTTAAAGTACATCTGCCGCTGACATTCTAACACCTGTCGAAATGGGTTTTTTAAATTCAAATTGTTTATTAAAATAGGTTTAAAGTACATCTGCCGCTGACATTCTAACACCTGTCGAAATGGGTTTTTTAAATTCAAATTGTTTATTAAAATAGGTTTAAAGTACATCTGCCGCTAACGTTCTAACACCTGTCGAAATGGGTTTTTTAAATTCAAATTATTTATTAAAATAGGTTTAAAGTACATCTGCCGCTGACATTCTAACACCTGTCGAAATGGGTTTTTTAAATTCAAATTGTTTATTAAAATAGGTTTAAAGTATATCTGCCGCTGACATTCTAACACCTCTGTCGAAATGGGTTTTTTAAAATTCAAATTGTTTATTAAAATAGGTTTAAAGTATATCTGCCGCTGACATTCTAACACCTGTCGAAATGGGGTTTTTTAAATTCAAATTGTTTATTAAAATAGGTTTAAAGTACATCTGCCGCTGACATTCTAACACCTGTCGAAATGGGTTTTTTAAATTCAAATTGTTTATTAAAATAGGTTTAAAGTACATCTGCCGCTGACATTCTAACACCTGTCGAAATGGGGTTTTTAAATTCAAATTGTTTATTAAAATAGGTTTAAAGTACATCTGCCGCTGACATTCTAACACCTCTGTCGAAATGGGTTTTTTAAATTCAAATTGTTTATTAAAATAGGTTTAAAGTACATCTGCCGCTGGTGATCTAATGCCTCTGTTGAGGAAATTTTTAAAATAATTTAATTAAGACTGTTTATTAAAGTATGTTTACTACACATGTCATAGACAGTTTAATGTCTCAGACAGCAAACAACATTGCATTCTTAGAGTACTGCTAAAGCAATACAATGAATTGTCTCTGACAGCAAACAACATTGCATTCTTAGAGTAC
>NC_054705.1:6751998-6754498 GCF_016097555.1 Gigantopelta aegis
CATGCGTGCAATATGTATTGTATTGCACTGCAATGACATTAGAGTATCAGACTCAGTAGTCGTGAGTCTGGATGCTAAAAGTTTTATAATCACAGGGTCAGTTTGTTTGAACTCGAGGATTATATATTCATTTCACATATAGAATATATTCATTTGACAGAAACAAAACAAAACAATATTGCAAGATCAATGTCTGTCGGTGTGTAGACATCAAACCAACATTCCCCATGTTGTTGCTTTTCGTACCAGCTTAATATATAGTCGGACTGTCTGGTTTAGGGAATAGGTTTCATTAAAGGAATAACATAAATAACTGCAATGGCTTCTGAAATCTTTCTCTGATGATTACAAGTTGCTTGATGTCTGTAGTATTTAAATAACCCATTGGTCTGAAGTTACTTGTTATTTTTAGCACTAAATAATTAGAACAATTGTGTAAGTGTTCAACATGGATTGAGTTTTTGCTTGGAAATTACCTGATGACTGTACTTCCAAAAAACAGCAGTCATGTAAACATCTGAACATTAATTGTCCTATTTTTAGCAATTATTCAGATAGAGAAATAATAATTGAAATACACACAAAACTTAATGTTTTTTATTTTTTTATTTTGTAACAGTCCTCCATGACAAATTATATTTTGGCTTGTCATTAATTTATTCATATAAACTTATTTTCATGTTTAAATTCAATTAAGGTTAAAGCACGCTGTCCTGGGTATACACCTCAGCTATCTTTCCAGGACATTGGGTGAGTTATTCGTGTGAAGAGTTAGTATAGTGGCCTTACACCTATATACACCTACCGAGTCACTTAAAACTGGATCTGCATGCGTGGGAGCCGGTACTGGGAAGTGAACCTGAGACCTACCAGCCTTAAGTTAACTCATCCAACTAATATATACACTTTTGTTTGGTCACATGATCCATGCAAGAATTTGGGCAAACCCTTGCACTCCGGATAATTCCATGTGAGAAATTTCAAAGAAAGAGAGAGCAGTCCCATATTAAAAAAAACCCACAAGACATCATAGCACATACTATAGCAAACTGATGAAAGCAGAGTACAGAAAGACTCACCACTTTCCATTTTTGGGCGAGTTTTAGGTGAGCATGAGAACAAGCTCACCTTTCATGGAGAGGCCATTGGCCTCTTATCTATATGATGTTGTGGTTGATTTGTTTCTGTCTTTAAGCAGTGCTCTATGAAACATTGGTATATCAAAAGCTGTGGTATGTGCTGTTCTGTCTGTAGGAAAGTGCATATAACAGATCCTTTTCTCCTAATGGAAAAATGATGTGGATATCTCCTAAAGACTTCATCTCAGAATTACCAAATGTTTGACCTCCTATAACAAATGTCTAGTTAATTGGTATGATCTCGTGGTGTCATTATTAAATGTTTGACCTCCTATAACAAATGTCTAGTTAATCCGTATGATCTTGTGGTGTCATTACCAAATGTTTGACCTCCTATAACAAATGTCTAGTTAATCCGTATGATCTTGTGGTGTCATTATTAAACAAGGGGCGGGATGTAGCCCGGTGGTACAGCGCTCGCTTGATGCGCGGTCAGTCTGGGATCAATCCCCATCGGTCGGTTTCTCGTCACAGCCAGTGCACCACGACTGGTATATTAAATGCCGTGGTATGTGCTATCCTGTCTGTGGAATGGTGCATATAAAAGATCCCTTTCTGCTAATTGAAAAGAGTTGCCCATGAAGTGGCGACAGCGGGTTTCCTCTCTCAATATATGTGTGGTCCGTAACCATATGTCTGATGCTATAACCGTAAATAAAATGTACTGATCGAGTGCGTCATTAAATAAAACATTTCCTTCCTTCAGTATTAAACAAAACAAACCCTTTTTTCCAGTGGTTGATTTGTGTACTGCATAGTACTAGTATTGTGGTACATCTAACAGTCAGTCATTTCCTGCCATGAACAGAACTCTCTGGCAGGCGTGCTTGAACAGTTCTCTGATGGAAGCAGGCCAAATATTACCTACACCCACACCCCAGTTCTTCTCTTAAATGTTACGATGTACACTCTAAACCAAATGCATGGCGCCAGTATAGTTTAAATCTTACAAGCAGTACTGATGTAGCTAATACTGGAGTATTAATTACACTATATACATGCTGGGGAATCATTAAACATGCTTTCCTGTCCAGCATTCCGGTTAATGTTCTGTATGTTTAGAGTCCATTAACTTACAACTGGGGATATCACTACATGTAGCTGTATTCAAATGCTAATTGTCACTGGGCAGAGAATGCATAAACGTACTCAACCTGCATTATTACCTGTAATCTAGTTATCTATTTCTGGCAGACAGATAAACACTTGAAGTAATGCACAGGTAAGTGTTACATGTAAGCAGGTAATTAAGAGCTATGCCAGAAGTCATCACATCTGTAGGAGGTGGTATATACACAGTAATTATTGCTTACTTAAACTGTATTTACGTGCCATGATATCGCTATCCAATACATGCTGGA
>NC_054705.1:6759498-6828703 GCF_016097555.1 Gigantopelta aegis
ACATAAACCTGCGATATGTTTATTCACAGTCTGATTCATTTATCTCCCATGCGACACATAAACCTGCGATATGTTTATTCACAGTCTGATTCATTTATCTCCCATGCGACACATAAACCTGCGATATGTTTATTCACAGTCTGATTCATTTATCTCCCATGCGACACATAAACCTGCGATATGTTTATTCACAGTCTGATTCATTTATCTCCCATGCGACACATAAACCTGCGATATGTTTATTCACAGTCTGATAACAGTCTGGCGGAAGGAAGGAAGGAAATGTTTAATTTAACGACACACTAAACACATTTTATTTACGATTACATGGCATCGGACATAAGGTTAAGGACCATACAGATACGGAGAGAGGAAACCCGCTGTCGCCACTTCTTGAGCTACTCGTTTATATGCACCATCCCACAGACAGGATAGCACATATCATGGCTTTTGATATACCAGTTGTGGTGCACTGGCTGGAACAAGAAATAGCCAAATGGGCCCACCGATGGGGATCGATCCCAAACCTACCGCGCATCAGGCGAGCGCTTTACCACTGGGCTACATCATGCCCCTCCAGTTGGTGGAGACATAAACCAGACTTAGTAGACTCTTAAGACAAAACTGCCATCATCAATTCCAAAAACAGCACCTACATGTATATGTATCACACTCATCCCCATAGGACACCATATCTGGAGTGGCGTGGGGCACAATCTTTAGTGGAGGGGGGTGAGAGGCCACCAGATTTTTATTTTTAAGTTGTTAATTATTAAACAAGCCTTCCTTCCCCATAGCTCATTTCCACACGACACAGTTTTCTACACGACACAGTTTTCGTATGCCAGTTTCTGCATCCTGTACTGAAATTCTCATATTTCAGGAAACTTCATTTTTAAATGTTAAATCCATTGTCAGCGGGGAAAAATTTAAAAGACAAAAACAAAAAAACACAAAACAAGACAAAAAGGTTAGCTTTATTCCCCTGAGAAGAAAGTGAATAATGACTTAAGATGGAAAGGTCAAAAGAATAAGAAGAGATAGAGACTAAACGAGTTACTATGGATTGCTTTCCCTGCAGGTTAAGCCGATTACGGTCCACGGATGATAAAATGAGTGAAAAGATCTTTTCTCCGGGGACAGCTACATCAATGTGGGGGTCCTAAGCTCAAGCATGGTACATGTACAATGCACGTCCGAAGAAAGATATTTTAGGACATAGGTCCTTTTTTAAATGCTATCTCAGAAGGTTTTAACTCTATTTGGTGTCTAATATAAGGTGATTTCGACATTTTATCTACAATGAGTGAAAACCCACTGGCAGCATAGAAGTTACTCCTACGGAATTAAAGCAGAAACCCATTGCTAGCATACATGTAGAAGTTATTTCTATATACCTGGCACTACCATACAGGGTTTTAGATCTCATATTACTTTTACTTTGGATATAACAAGCTTTACGTCTGTTCTTAGCACATGTACGTCGTTTTAGTACAATAATGTAAAGAGTTGTACATATTCAGATATGCATTTCAAGTTATTTTAATCTAATTACCGGTTTAACATTCCATTGATCTTGAGGTGAAATGTCTTCAGGTTAACATGTTCGTGTTTAATGTGGGCTTGCTTTCAATTGGTGCAATCTAAAGTCCAGCCCAGCTATACTCAACAGAAGTATCAGTGTTCGAGATTAACGGTATCCTGATATCCCGGAGATACCAGAATTTAATTTTGGATATAAGACTTCAAGAACCCAGTATTCCACCGGGATAACATATAATGTTGTTGAGGTTTTTTTTACTGGTGAAGTAATTTCGAGCTCGTACCCAGTCTAATGCTATGCCGTAACAATTTCTCCCCCAACTCAAACCCAGTCTAATGCTATGCCGTAACAATTTCTCCCCCAACTCATACCCAGTCTAATGCTATGCCGTAACAATTTCTCCCCCAACTCATACCCAGTCTAATGCTATGCCGTAACAATTTCTCCCCCAACTCATACCCAGTCTAATGCTATGCCGTAACAATTTCTCCCCCAACTCATACCCAGTCTAATGCTATGCCGTAACAATTTCTCCCCCAACTCAAACCCAGTCTAATGCTATGCCGTAACAATTTCTCCCCCAACTCATACCCAGTCTAATGCTATGCCGTAACAATATCTCCCCCAACTCATACCCAGTCTAATGCTATGCCGTAACAATTTCTCCCCCAACTCAAACCCAGTCTAATGCTATGCCGTAACAATTTCTCCCCCAACTCATACCCAGTCTAATGCTATGCCATAACAATTTCTCCCCCAACTCATACCCAGTCTAATGCTATGCCGTAACAATTTCTCCCCCAACTCAAACCCAGTCTAATGCTATGCCGTAACAATTTCTCCCCCAACTCATACCCAGTCTAATGCTATGCCGTAACAATTTCTCCCCCAACTCATACCCAGTCTAATGCTATGCCGTAACAATTTCTCCCCCAACTCATACCCAGTCTAATGCTATGCCGTAACAATTTCTCCCCAAAATCATACCCAGTCTAATGCTATGCCGTAACAATTTCTCCTCCAACTCATACCCAGTCTAATGCTATGCCGTAACAATTTCTCCTCCAACTCATACCCAGTCTAATGCTATGCCGTAACAATTTCTCCCCAAAATCATACCCAGTCTAATGCTATGCCGTAACAATTTCTCCTCCAACTCATACCCAGTCTAATGCTACACTGGAGCAATAGCGGCGCAGCAATAGACTGGGAACCGCTAAGTCGCTATTGTTTTTGTTGGATGTTTCCTCCCTTCATATTTTATTTGAGATAATGATCATTAGTAATGTGAGAAACACTTAGAAATTACTGCTAAATATCAGTTTATGTCAGTATTACTCAAAAATAGATACAGCAAATCTTTTTGCTGATTCCGTTTGATTGTGAATTTCACAACCGTGATTTCAATTGTGGCGTAGCAATAGACTGGGAACGAGAACAGTGTCATCCAAGTTTGTTACGATGTTATTTATGAATTTCATTTAAGTGGGATACGAAATTCTCAGGTGGGATACCAGATTTTGAAATGTTAGTATCCAACTGGGATACTGCCCAAAATGTTTAATCTCAAACACTGAGTATAGAAATCCACTGCCACCAAAGACGACATACTCCTATGTAACTATCACTTACTATTTTTTGGTTTGGAACAATTATTTAGTAAAAAAAAAAAAAAAAAGGGTTTTCTTTACTATGACATACACTATTTAACTGTCCTAGTACTTACTGCTCACTGTTAGTTGGTTTGGGACAGCTGAGTCGGAAGCAATGGTTGTTGTTAGCATGACATACACTATTTAACTGTCCTAGTACTTACTGCTCACTGTTAGTTGGTTTGGGACAGCTGAGTCGGAAGCAATGCTTGTTGTGAGTATGACATACACTATTTAACTGTCCTAGTACTTACTGCTCACTGTTAGTTGGTTTGGGACAGCTGAGTCGGAAGCAATGCTTGTTGTGAGTATGACATACACTATTTAACTGTCCTAGTACTTACTGCTCACTGTTAGTTGGTTTGGGACAGCTGAGTCGGAAGAATGGTTGTTGTTAGTATATGACATACAGTATATAACTGTCACTTACTGTTAGTTGGTTTGGGACAGCTGAGTCAGAAGAAATGGTTATTGTTAGTATGACATACATTATATAACTGTCACTTACTGTTAGTTGGTTTGGGACAGCTGAGTCGGAAGCAATGGTTGTTGTTAGTATATGACATACAGTATATAACTGTCACTTACTGTTAGTTGGTTTGGGACAGCTGAGTCAGAAGAAATGGTTATTGTTAGTATGACATACATTATATAACTGTCACTTACTGTTAGTTGGTTTGGGACAGCTGAGTCGGAAGCAATGATTGTTGTTAGTATATGACATACAGTATATAACTGTCACTTACTGTTAGTTGGTTTGGGACAGCTGAGTCGGAAGCAATGGTTGTTGTTAGTATATGACATACAGTATATAACTGTCACTTACTGTTACTTGGTTTGGGACAGTTGAGTCGGAAGCAATGGTTGTTGTTAGTATATGACATACAGTATATAACTGTCACTTACTGTTAGTTGGTTTGGGACAGCTGAGTCGGAAGCAATGGTTGTTGTTAGTATATGACATACAGTATATAACTGTCACTTACTGTTACTTGGTTTGGGACAGTTGAGTCAGAAGAAATGGTTGTTGTTAGAATATGACATACAGTATATAACTGTCACTTACTGTTAGTTGGTTTGGGACAGCTGAGTCAGAAGAAATGGTTATTGTTAGTATGACATACATTATATAACTGTCACTTACTGTTAGTTGGTTTGGGACAGCTGAGTCGGAAGAAATGGTTGTTGTTAGAATATGATATACAGTATATAACTGTCACTTACTGTTAGTTGGTTTGGGACAGCTGAGTCAGAAGAAATGGTTATTGTTAGTATGACATACATTATATAACTGTCACTTACTGTTAGTTGGTTTGGGACAGCTGAGTCAGAAGAAATGGTTGTTGTTAGAATATGACATACAGTATATAACTGTCACTGTTAGTTAAGCAAAAAATTAAAATATAATAAAAACAATACTTCGTACATACAATACTACTTTACCTTTCTCAAGTCACATTAGTTTATTGTGAAAAACAGTGATAATTTCCTATGAATGCCAAGTTTTCCTCCAAAAACACTAGCTGCTAAGTCGTACAGTTGTTTCTGCTATATTTTCACAAACGCCATATGTTTTCGATAGTTTCATTGGCTGTCTATTTTTGTCCTATGGTAGTGAAGGGTCTATACTCCGTGCAATAATTTACATCAAAATCTTCTTTTGAAAATAAAATCATATAATGTTTGTAACTTGTAAAAAATATTGAATAATCTTCAGACCAATAGACAGTGTTCACTTAAAACATATTTACATTATGTTTTCGTCATAGGCTAATGTCTAATCCTGAGCTTGTTATACGTATCAACGACACCTAAATTCAGACTGTCACCTTAAGTACTCTGACAGAGATACAGAACTATATATTTTCAAAAAACCTAATTCCACCAAACCACCTTTATTTGTAGTAAATGTAAATGCACATGTAAACATGCCCCCACCAGAAATTACCGAAAAGATCTTTGCTGCGAATAACATAAGAGGTAAGCCAACCAGCCTTCCATAAATTTTATTGTTCAGTGTAATGATCACGTGGTATATCGTCAAACTTTGGCAGGTCATATGTCAGTGTTGCAGACGATAACTTTGCAGGAATTTGTGATACCTGGATTTCGCTATGTGAGGCATTTCATTAGTACCAAAATATTGCATTACAAAAAACTGATAACATGCACACTATATATGGTATTATAATTAAAACATAAAGTTGGCAGCTTGACTTGAAGCATTTTTAATATTGTGAGGTAAAAGACACTTCGTTGTTTATGTTTAGGCTGATAGTGATGTAATATCTTGCATAATCTCGTGATACATACAGTTACAAACAAAGTATCGAAAACATATGTTGATCGAAATTGTATGATGGTATGATATATAACTGACACTTACTGTTAGTTGGTTTGGGACAGTTGAGTCGGAAGAAATGGTTGTTCCCCCACAGGATCCGGTCACCGTGTTTAACTCGTGTCTTCTCGTGGATCAGAGAGCCGTTCACGCACGTTCTATAATATAGAAAACATATGACATATTATAGAACTAAAATATCAAATTAATGAGATTCATTCACGCACGTTCTGAAAATAGAAAACATATGACATATTATAGAACAAAAATATCAAATTAAAGAGATTCATTTATGCACGTTCTGAAATATAGAAAACATAACATATTATAGAACAAAAATTTCAAATTAAACAGATTCAACAACAAAATATCAAACAGATATACTGCATGTAGAGTATAAACATTGTATTCCACTTTACTTAAAACAATAAAAACTGAGATTAAAAACCTCCTTCCCACAGTTTTGAGCAAACAAGACGCTCACAAAGTAATGTATTTAGAAGGCCTACATGCATCCATCCACCCAGTGGTTTTTTTTTACGTAATCAACACTGCAAATGATGACTTGTTTGTATCCAGGCAACACAATAAGTACTAACTATCTGTATCTGCTCCGACGTACACTGGATATAATACAGATACACCTTAATCCAGGTGCTTTGACATTTGGTATTGCATCCAGGCAAACATTAAAACAAGACAGGTCTGGTCTGCAGACCATGACACCAAACATTCCTAGCTGAATCAGCACACATTATCTATGTACATACAGTACATGTAGTATGACTTTTACTCTCATATCCAACAAACGTACATGTTAATGTTTGGATCAGGAAGGATAATAAATGTGTGATCAAAAAAGAAAACTTGTTGCCACCACATGTGATACTCCCACCACATGTGATAATCCCACCACATGTGTTACTCCCACCACCTACAATACTCCCACCACCTGCAATACTCCCACCACCTGCAATACTCCCACCACCTGCAATACTCCCACCACCTACGATACTCCCCACCACCTATGATACTCCCACCACTTATGATACTCCCACCACCTACGATACTCCCACCACCTACGATACTCCCACCACCTACGATACTCCCACCACCTGCGATATTCCCACCGCAAGACCTCAAAGGATGTTGTTGGACTAACCATATACATGTATGTTTGTTGGACATCAAATAGCCGCAGTTTAAAATGTGCTGGGGTGTCATTAAACAAACATTCCTTTCCTTTCCAAATAGCATAACTTTAAAATGTGCAAAAGTTAACATTCATTTCCTTTGAAAATAACCAGCTAACAAAATGAAAGTTTTTCTATAGCTTAATTTTTCTTTTGTTTTGGAATCTGTGAACAGATGGCAAGTTCCCACAAAATAAAGCGGACATTCTCAATAGGAGCAAAGTGTTACCTGATGTGAACAATACAAGCTAATCACACACATACTGGGGTATACAAGTCATGTAGGTTACACAAGCAAGTGTTAATATTAAGCGCCAGACAGCAATATAGCGAAATTCAAGAGTAAACAGAAGGTAATCATTTAGTTTGTTTTCTGATGTAAAATCAAATATAAACCTGCCCAGGTGCGTATTTCTGTTAAGCAACCAACTTGCTTAAGAGTCCATGTTTGTTTGCAAGAAATAAAAAAGTCTGTTTTGTTTAACGATACCATATTGATTTATTAATCATTGGCTACTGGATGTCAAACATATATGGTCATTCTGACACAGTCATAGAGAGAAAACCTGCTACATTTTTTCATTAGTAGCAAGGAATCTTTTATATGCACCATCCAACAGACAGGATATCACATATCACAGCCTTTGATATACCAGTCGTGGTGCACTGGCTGGGACAAGAAATAGTCCAATGAGCACATGGACAGGGATCGATCTCAGACCAACCACGCATCAAGCGGGTACTTTAGCACTGGGCTACGTCCTGCCCCTTAGTTGCAAGACTACAACACAACCATAGTTACATACAATAACAGTTTCTGGTAGCACATGATTCAACTCCAATGATCACACCAAATCCCCTTAGTTGCAAGACTACAACACAACCATAGTTACATACAATAACAGTTTCTGGTAGCACATGATTCAACTCCAATGATCACACCAAATCCCCTTAGTTGCAAGACTACAACACAACCATAGTTACATACAATAACAGTTTCTGGTAGCACATGATTCAACTCCAATGATCACACCAAATCCCCTTAGTTGCAAGACTACAACACAACCATAGTTACATACAATAACAGTTTCTGGTAGCACATGATTCAACTCAAATGATCACACCAAATCCCCTTAGTTGCAAGACTACAACACAACCATAGTTACATACAATAACAGTTTCTGGTAGCACGTGATTCAACTCAAATGATCACACCAAATCCCCGTAGTTGCAAGACTACAACACAACCATAGTTACATACAATAACAGTTTCTGGTAGCACATGATTCAACTCAAATGATCACACCAAATCCCCTTAGTTGCAAGACTACAACACAACCATAGTTACATACAATAACAGTTTCTGGTAGCACGTGATTCAACTCAAATGATCACACCAAATCCCCTTAGTTGCAAGACTACAACACAACCATAGTTACATACAATAACAGTTTCTGGTAGCACATGATTCAACTCAAATGATCACACCAAATCCCCTTAGTTGCAAGACTACAACACAACCATAGTTACATACAATAACAGTTTCTGGTAGCACATGATTCAACTCCAATGATCACACCAAATCCCCTTAGTTGCAAGACTACAACACAACCATAGTTACATACAATAACAGTTTCTGGTAGCACGTGATTCAACTCAAATGATCACACCAAATCCCCTTAGTTGCAAGACTACAACACAACCATAGTTACATACAATAACAGTTTCTGGTAGCACATGATTCAACTCAAATGATCACACCAAATCCCCTTAGTTGCAAGACTACAACACAACCATAGTTACATACAATAACAGTTTCTGGTAGCACATGATTCAACTCCAATGATCACACCAAATCCCCTTAGTTGCAAGACTACAACACAACCATAGTTACATACAATAACAGTTTCTGGTAGCACATGATTCAACTCAAATGATCACACCAAATCCCCTTAGTTGCAAGACTACAACACAACCATAGTTACATACAATAACAGTTTCTGGTAGCACATGATTCAACTCAAATGATCACACCAAATCCCCTTAGTTGCAAGAATACAACACAACCATAGTTACTTACAATAACAGTTTCTGGTAGCACATGATTCAACTCAAATGATCACACCAAATCCCCTTAGTTGCAAGAATACAACACAACCATAGTTACATACAATAACAGTTTCTGGTAGCACATGATTGAACTCAAATGATCACACCAAATCCCCTTAGTTGCAAGAATACAACACAACCATAGTTACGTACAATAACAGTTTCTGGTAGCACATGATTCAACTCCAATGATCACACCAAATCCCCTTAGTTGCAAGAATACAACACAACCATAGTTACTTACAATAACAGTTTCTGGTAGCACATGATTCAACTCCAATGATCACACCAAATCCCCTTAGTTGCAAGAATACAACACAACCATAGTTACGTACAATAACAGTTTCTGGTAGCACATGATTAAACTCCAATGATCACACCAAATCCCCTTAGTTGCAAGAATACAACACAACCATAGTTACGTACAATAACAGTTTCTGGTAGCACATGATTCAACTCCAATGATCACACCAAATCCCCTTAGTTGCAAGAATACAACACAACCATAGTTACGTACAATAACAGTTTCTGGTAGCACATGATTAAACTCCAATGATCACACCAAATCCCCTTAGTTGCAAGAATACAACACAACCATAGTTACGTACAATAACAGTTTCTGGTAGCACATGATTAAACTCCAATGATCACACCAAATCCCCTTAGTTGCAAGACTACAACACAACCATAGTTACGTACAATAACAGTTTCTGGTAGCACATGATTCAACTCAAATGATCACACCAAATCCCCTTAGTTGCAAGACTACAACACAACCATAGTTACGTACAATAACAGTTTCTGGTAGCACATGATTAAACTCAAATGATCACACCAAATCCCCTTAGTTGCAAGAATACAACACAACCATAGTTACGTACAATAACAGTTTCTGGTAGCACATGATTCAACTCCAATGATCACACCAAATCCCCTTAGTTGCAAGAATACAACACAACCATAGTTACGTACAATAACAGTTTCTGGTAGCACATGATTCAACTCCAATGATCACACCAAATCCCCTTAGTTGCATGAATACAACACACCCATAGTTACGTACAATAACAGTTTCTGGTAGCACATGATTCAACTCAAATGATCACACCAAATCCCCTTAGTTGCAAGACTACAACACAACCATAGTTACGTACAATAACAGTTTCTGGTAGCACATGATTCAACTCCAATGATCACACCAAATCCCCTTAGTTGCAAGACTACAACACAACCATAGTTACGTACAATAACAGTTTCTGGTAGCACATGATTCAACTCAAATGATCACACCAAATCCCCTTAGTTGCAAGAATACAACACAACCATAGTTACACACAATAACAGTTTCTGGTAGCACATGATTAAACTCAAATGATCACACCAAATGTCTTAGTTATGGGTTCATTCAGCTACATGTATATATCAAGGTGACAGACGCTAGTTTTTAAACACTCTATATTGTTCACTATTAGTCGATTATGTTGATTAACCAAACTTTGTGTATATTGTTCACTACTAGTCGATTATGTTGATTAACCAAACTTTGTGTATATTGTTCACTATTAGTCGATTATGTTGATTAACCAAACTTTGTGTATATTGTTCACTACTAGTCGATGATGTTGATTAACCAAACTTTGTGTATATTGTTCACTACTAGTCGATGATGTTGATTAACCAAACTTTGTGTATATTGTTCACTACTAGTCGATTATGTTGATTAACCAAACTTTGTGTATATTGTTCACTACTAGTCGATCATGTTGATTAACCAAACTTTGTGTATATTGTTCACTACTAGTCGATCATGTTGATTAACCAAACTTTGTGTATATTGTTCACTACTAGTCGATCATGTTGATTAACCAAACTTTGTATATTGTTCACTACTAGTCGATGATGTTGATTAACCAAACTTTGTATATTGTTCACTATTAGTCGATCATGTTGATTAACCAAACTTTGTGTATATTGTTCACTACTAGTCGATCATGTTGATTAACCAAACTTTGTGTATATTGTTCACTACTAGTCGATCATGTTGATTAACCAAACTTTGTGTATATTGTTCACTACTAGTCGATCATGTTGATTAACCAAACTTTAAATGTGTATATTGTTCACTACTAGTCGATCATGTTGATTAACCAAACTTTGTGTATATTGTTCACTACTAGTCGATCATGTTGATTAACCAAACTTTGTGTATATTGTTCACTACTAGTCGATCATGTTGATTAACCAAACTTTGTGTATATTGTTCACTACTAGTCGATCATGTTGATTAACCAAACTTTGTGTATATTGTTCACTACTAGTCGATCATGTTGATTAACCAAACTTTGTGTATATTGTTCACTACTAGTCGATCATGTTGATTAACCAAACTTTGTGTATATTGTTCACGGGTTTAAACTAGGATGTGCGACTATTAAGCCATGTATGACAGACATGATATATTTTCTGACTGCAAATGCAATGAGACAGATGTCTTTCTTAATTAATAGTACTGACAGTTTGGGATATTATGGACATTATTAAAATAAGTTGACATACATTAGCAGGGCTTCTAGATTATGGTAGCCCCACTCCCATGGCTAGTGATATTTAATGTTGGGGTAGTCAATACAGGGCTTCTAGATTATGGTAGCCCCACTCCCATGGCTAGTGATATTTAATGTTGGGCTAGTCAATACAGGGCTTCTAGATTATGGTAGCGCCACTCCCATGGCTAGTGATATTTAATGTTGGGGTAGTCAATACAGGGCTTCTAGATTATGGTAGCCCCACTCCCATGGCTAGTGATATTTAATGTTGGGGTAGTCAATACAGGACTTCTAGATTATGGTAGTCCAACTCACATGGCTAGTGATATTTAATGTTGGGGTAGTCAATACAGGGCTTCTAGATTATGGTAGTCCAACTCACATGGCTAGTGATATTTAATGTTGGGGTAGTCAATACAGGGCTTCTAGATTATGGTAGTCCAACTCCCATGGCTAGTGATATTTAATGTTGGGGTAGTCAATACAGGACTTCTAGATTATGGTAGTCCAACTCCCATGGCTAGTGATATTTAATGTTGGGCTAGTCAATACAGGACTTCTAGATTATGGTAGTCCAACTCCCATGGCTAGTGATATTTAATGTTGGGGTAGTCAATACAGGACTTCTAGATTATGGTAGTCCAACTCCCATGGCTAGTGATATTTAATGTTGGGGTAGTCAATACAGGACTTCTAGATTATGGTAGTCCAACTCCCATGGCTAGTGATATTTAATGTTGGGGTAGTCAATACAGGGCTTCTAGATTATGGTAGTCCAACTCCCATGGCTAGTGATATTTAATGTTGGGGTAGTCAATACAGGACTTCTAGATTATGGTAGTCCAACTCACATGGCTAGTGATATTTAATGTTGGGGTAGTCAATACAGGGCTTCTAGATTATGGTAGTCCAACTCCCATGGCTAGTGATATTTAATGTTGGGGTAGTCAATACAGGACTTCTAGATTATGGTAGTCCAACTCCCATGGCTAGTGATATTTAATGTTGGGGTAGTCAATACAGGACTTCTAGATTATGGTAGTCCAACTCCCATGGCTAGTGATATTTAATGTTGGGCTAGTAAATACAGGACTTCTAGATTATGGTAGTCCAACTCCCATGGCTAGTGATATTTAATGTTGGGCTAGTCAATACAGGACTTCTAGATTATGGTAGTCCAACTCCCATGGCTAGTGATATTTAATGTTGGGCTAGTCAATACAGGACTTCTAGATTATGGTAGTCCAACTCCCATGGCTAGTGATATTTAATGTTGGGGTAGTCAATACAGGACTTCTAGATTATGGTAGTCCAACTCCCATGGCTAGTGATATTTAATGTTGGGGTAGTCAATACAGGACTTCTAGATTATGGTAGTCCAACTCCCATGGCTAGTGATATTTAATGTTGGGCTAGTCAATACAGGACTTCTAGATTATGGTAGTCCAACTCCCATGGCTAGTGATATTTAATGTTGGGGTAGTCAATACAGGACTTCTAGATTATGGTAGTCCAACTCCCATGGCTAGTGATATTTAATGTTGGGGTAGTCAATACAGGGCTTCTAGATTATGGTAGTCCAACTCCCATGGCTAGTGATATTTAATGTTGGGGTAGTCAATACAGGACTTCTAGATTATGGTAGTCCAACTCCCATGGCTAGTGATATTTAATGTTGGGGTAGTCAATACAGGACTTCTAGATTATGGTAGTCCAACTCCCATGGCTAGTGATATTTAATGTTGGGGTAGTCAATACAGGACTTCTAGATTATGGTAGTCCAACTCCCATGGCTAGTGATATTTAATGTTGGGGTAGTCAATACAGGACTTCTAGATTATGGTAGTCCAACTCCCATGGCTAGTGATATTTAATGTTGGGGTAGTCAATACAGGACTTCTAGATTATGGTAGTCCAACTCCCATGGCTAGTGATATTTAATGTTGGGGTAGTCAATACAGGACTTCTAGATTATGGTAGTCCAACTCCCATGGCTAGTGATATTTAATGTTGGGGTAGTCAATACAGGACTTCTAGATTATGGTAGTCCAACTCCCATGGCTAGTGATATTTAATGTTGGGGTAGTCAATACAGGACTTCTAGATTATGGTAGTCCAACTCACATGGCTAGTGATATTTAATGTTGGGGTAGTCAATACAGGACTTCTAGATTATGGTAGTCCAACTCCCATGGCTAGTGATATTTAATGTTGGGGTAGTCAATACAGGACTTCTAGATTATGGTAGTCCAACTCCCATGGCTAGTGATATTTAATGTTGGGGTAGTCAATACAGGACTTCTAGATTATGGTAGTCCAACTCACATGGCTAGTGATATTTAATGTTGGGGTAGTCAATACAGGACTTCTAGATTATGGTAGTCCAACTCCCATGGCTAGTGATATTTAATGTTGGGGTAGTCAATACAGGACTTCTAGATTATGGTAGTCCAACTCACATGGCTAGTGATATTAATGTTGGGGTAGTCAATACAGGACTTCTAGATTATGGTAGTCCAACTCCCATGGCTAGTGATATTTAATGTTGGGGTAGTCAATACAGGACTTCTAGATTATGGTAGTCCAACTCTCATGGCTAGTGATATTTAATGTTGGGGTTGTCAATACAGGACTTCTAGATTATGGTAGTCCAACTCACATGGCTAGTGATATTTAATGTTGGGGTAGTCAATACAGGACTTCTAGATTATGGTAGTCCAACTCCCATGGCTAGTGATATTTAATGTTGGGGTAGTCAATACAGGACTTCTAGATTATGGTAGTCCAACTCACATGGCTAGTGATATTTAATGTTGGGGTAGTCAATACAGGACTTCTAGATTATGGTAGTCCAACTCCCATGGCTAGTGATATTTAATGTTGGGCTAGTCAATACAGGACTTCTAGATTATGGTAGTCCAACTCCCATGGCTAGTGATATTTAATGTTGGGGTAGTCAATACAGGACTTCTAGATTATGGTAGCCCCACTCCCATGGCTAGTGATATTTAATGTTGGGCTAGTAAATAACTACTATTGCCATACTAGACAGGACTTCTAGATTATGGTAGTCCAACTCCCATGGCTAGTGATATTTAATGTTGGGGTAGTCAATACAGGACTTCTAGATTATGGTAGTCCAACTCCCATGGCTAGTGATATTTAATGTTGGGGTAGTCAATACAGGACTTCTAGATTATGGTAGTCCAACTCCCATGGCTAGTGATATTTAATGTTGGGCTAGTCAATACAGGACTTCTAGATTATGGTAGTCCAACTCCCATGGCTAGTGATATTTAATGTTGGGCTAGTCAATACAGGACTTCTAGATTATGGTAGTCCAACTCCCATGGCTAGTGATATTTAATGTTGGGGTAGTCAATACAGGACTTCTAGATTATGGTAGTCCAACTCCCATGGCTAGTGATATTTAATGTTGGGCTAGTCAATACAGGACTTCTAGATTATGGTAGTCCAACTCCCATGGCTAGTGATATTTAATGTTGGGGTAGTCAATACAGGACTTCTAGATTATGGTAGTCCAACTCACATGGCTAGTGATATTTAATGTTGGGGTAGTCAATACAGGACTTCTAGATTATGGTAGTCCAACTCCCATGGCTAGTGATATTTAATGTTGGGGTAGTCAATACAGGACTTCTAGATTATGGTAGTCCAACTCCCATGGCTAGTGATATTTAATGTTGGGGTAGTCAATACAGGACTTCTAGATTATGGTAGTCCAACTCACATGGCTAGTGATATTTAATGTTGGGGTAGTCAATACAGGACTTCTAGATTATGGTAGCCCCACTCACATGGCTAGTGATATTTAATGCTGGGCTAGTAAATAACTACTATTGCCATACTAGACAGGACTTCTAGATTATGGTAGCCCCACTCACATGGCTAGTGATATTTAATGCTGGGCTAGTAAATAACTACTATTGCCATACTAGACAGGACTTCTAGATTATGGTAGCCCCACTCCTATGGCTAGTGATATTTAATGTTGGGCTAGTAAATAACTACTATTGCCATACTAGACAGGACTTCTAGATTATGGTAGCCCCACTCCTATGGCTAGTGATATTTAATGTTGGGCTAGTAAATAACTACTATTGCCATACTAGACAGGACTTCTAGATTATGGTAGCCCCACTCCTATGGCTAGTGATATTTAATGTTGGGCTAGTAAATAACTACTACTGCCATACTATACAGGACTTCTAGATCATAGTAGTCCAACTCCCATGGCTAGTGATATTCAATGTTGGGCTAGTAAATAATTACTATTGCCATGCCTGACGGCTAGGTTATTTTTTGGTCAAATGTTGCAGTTAAGTCTATTTTGTAAATATGAATATCCTGACCCCACCCTAACCCTCAATGTTAGTGTTTTTACACTCTATCTCTCTCTTTAGGTGACATACATGTATCTGATTATTATTATTATTTAGTAAAATTGTATTAACTTAAAGTAAAGTAGGGCCAGTGAATTTTTAATTGTGGCTAGTAATTTTATTAAATCACTGACCCCATGCATGGCTAGTGGATTTTATAAAACATTCTACAAGCCCTGATTTGAAAAGATGATTTCTGGTTTAAAAAACAACAAAACCAAAAACAAACACAAAAAAAACCTTAAGTCGCTTACTTTTTTGTGGGGAGTATACTTTCCCATTTTTACCCTGATTATACAACACCTACATACACACAATCGATGAAACATACTGATGTCCTTGTAAACTGACGTCCAAAAGAAACTATTCCAAGACTCTGAGAGACTAAGGGCAGGATGTAGCCCAGTGGTAAAGCACTCGCTTGATGTGTGGTCAGTCTGGGATTGATCCCCGCCGGTGGGTCCATTGGGCTATTTCTTGTTCCAGCCAGTACACCACGACTGGTATATCAAAAGCTGTGGTATGTGTTATCCTATCTATGGGGTGGTGCATATAAAAGATCCCTTGCTGTTAATCAAAAACCATAGCCCATGAAGTGGTGACAGGGGGTTTCCTCTCTCAATATCTGTGTGGTCCTCAACCATATGTCTGACACCATATAACCGTAAATAAAATGTATTGAGTGCGTTGTTAAATAAAACTTTTCTAAACTGAGTGAATACTAACAGATCTCTGAGAATTGAGAATCTGTGTGACCCATTTATCGGTTACGTAGAAATAAATCCACGTAACCCATTTCCTTTTGGTGTATCGCATTATATCCAAGTAAATGGTGATCAACATTTTGCGCGAACAAAAAATAGATTACACAAAATTAGATTTGGGTATTCTTTTGGACATCAGGGTATTTAGCCATTCATCTATATACATGTCTTACACAGTATTGACTTTGTTGTCCTCTTCCTCACTAACCACTAACAACTAACCACTAACCCACTGTCCAGGACAGACAGCCCAGATAGCTGAGGTGTGTGTGTCCAGGACAGACAGCCCAGATAGCTGAGGAGGTGTGTGCCCAGGACAGACAGCCCAGATAGCTGAGGTGTGTGTGCCCAGGACAGACAGCCCAGATAGCTGAGGTGTGTGTGCCCAGGACAGACAGCCCAGATAGCTGAGGTGTGTGTGCCCAGGACAGACAGCCCAGATAGCTGAGGTGTGTGTGCCCAGGACAGACAGCCCAGATAGCTGAGATGTGTGTGCCCAGGACAGCATGCTTGAACCTTAGTTTGGATTAGAAGAATGAACACAAGTTGAAATGAAAAATGACTTTGTTGTTGATTTATTAATTCACTGCGAGCCAGTGCACCATGACTGGTATATCAAAGGCTGTGGTATGTGCTATCCTGTCTGTGGGATGGGGCATATAAAAGATCCCTTGCTACTAATGGAAAAATGTAATGAGTTTACCCTCTATGATGTAATGGGTTTCCCCTCCCCCCAAATGACCATGTTTGATATCCAATAGCTTGATGATTAATAAATCAATGTGCTCTAGTTGTGTCGTTAAACAAAACAAACAAATAATTCACTGCGACTTACGTGTTGGTAGCGAGTTTCGTTTCTTATTCTTTTGACCAGAAATTGCTCATTCTCAGTTTGACACCTACTACCGGTAGCTGCTGTTTTTAGGTGTTACTATAGTATATATAAACATTTCTCTTGCAAACAGTTTAACGTCTAAGTATATTGGTTTAAGCTTTTCATTTACATTGATTATTAATACGGCACAGATGTGTTTAATTTCTTTTACAGCTACCAGTATGACATTAGTTGAAAAGACTGTCCCAGCAACAATCATATATATATAACAGTACATGGGTAGCACTCATGTTTATAAAATAAAACTGAATAATGCTGCATCATAAAAAATAATAATAAATAATAATAATTAAAATAATGTTACAAAATAATAAAGTGAGTCTTTACATGCACACTGCACAAAAGTGCTCATTTGCAACAATGTAGCCTAACAGTAAAATAGTCACAAGTGTTGTGTGAAGTTTTTCTTTGGCCATTAATGTTAAAACATTTTACACCAGCTGTGACCAGGAAACCCTTTCTGTATCGAAGTGATTAAATTGAGAAAATCATTAATTTGCTATCAGCTAACCATCCACTGTAAGACAACACATGAGGATTTAAGGGAAATGCTTAACAACAAAATGGATGCAATTCATTTTCAAAACAGTATCAACATTTTAACTGAGCTATTAAGATTGATAAATGGGAAATTCTAGCCACACTATATACAAATGTATATATATATTCTGCAGTGTGAAGGTATGACTCAGGTTGAATAGCATATTTGTTGTGCTAGCACAGTAGGTTGAATAAGACTATAAAAGCTTTTTTTCTACAGCGCATAAATGAAGCAGAAACAATTTCAGTTCAATGGTGTATAGTATTTCTTCAACATTCCACCCCACTCCACCATCCCCACCCCCACCCTCCCTTTTTGAGATACTGCAGTGTAGAACTGTGTGTTACAATTACCATGTATACATGCATATCACAGGAAACGCTTTGTTTTTATTTTCCAATGCTTCTTTGAAATATGGGGTGGGACGTAGCCCGTGGTAAAGCGCTCGCTTGATGCAGGGTCGGTTTAGGATCGATCCCCATCAGTGGCCTCATTGGGCTATTTCTCGTTCCAGCCAGTGCTCCACAAGTGGTGTAACAAAGGCTGTGGTATGTACTATCATGTCTGTGGGATGGTGCATATAAAAGATCCCTTGCTGCTAATTGAAAAGAGTAACAGATGAAGTGGCGACAGCAGGTTTCCTCCCTCAATATCTGTGTGGTTCTTAACCATATGTCTGACACTATATAACCGTAAATAAAAATGTGTTGAGTGCGTCGTTAAATAAAACATTACCTTCCATTCTACTTTGAACCATATTCTCTATTGCATATTTGGTAGTTACACTGTACATACATGTATGTTTGTGTTTTATATTATTACTGTAAGTTATAGTTACACTGTACATACACGCACGTTTGTGTTTTATATTATTACTCTAAGTTATAGTTACACTGTACATACACGCATGTTTGTGTTTTATATTATTACTCTAAGTTATAGTTACACTGTACATACACGCATGTTTGTGTTTTATATTATTACTGTAAGTTATAGTTACACTGTACATACACGCATGTTTGTGTTTTATATTATTACTCTAAGTTATAGTTACACTGTACATACACGCATGTTTGTGTTTTATATTATTACTGTAAGATATAGTTACACTGTACATACACGTATGTTTGTGTTTTATATTATTACTCTAAGTTATAGTTACACTGTACATACACGTATGTTTGTGTTTTATATTATTACTGTAAGTTATAGTTACACTGTACATACACGTATGTTTGTGTTTTATATTATTACTCTAAGTTATAGTTACACTGTACATACACGTATGTTTGTGTTTTATATTATTACTGTAAGTTATAGTTACACTGTACATACACGTATGTTTGTGTTTTATATTATTACTGTAAGTTATAGTTACACTGTACATACACGTATGTTTGTGTTTTATATTATTACTGTAAGTTATAGTTACACTGTACATACACGTATGTTTGTGTTTTATATTATTACTCTAAGTTATAGTTACACTGTACATACACGTATGTTTGTGTTTTATATTATTACTGTAAGTTATAGTTATTAAGAAGGAAAGAAGGAAGGAAATGTTTTATGTAATGATGCACTCAACACATTTTATTTACGGTTATATGGCATCAGATATATGGTTAAGGACCACACAGATATTGAAGGAGGAAACCCGCTGTCGCTACTTCATGGGCTACTCTTTTCGATTGGCAGCAAGGGATTTTTTATATGCACCATCCCATAGACAGGATAGCACATACCACGGTCTTTGATGTACCAGTCGTGGTGCACTGACTGGAGTGAGAAATAGCCCAATGGGCCCACCGGCGGGGATCGATCCCAAACCGACCGCGCATCAAGCGAGCGCTTTACCACTGGGCTACGTCTCGCCCCCTAGTTATTAAGAAGGCCTTGGGTGAGAATTATTATAGTCTATATAGTACTAACTGAGTTACCTTTTAGAAAGATTTCACTACAGTGACACCTCTCAAGACCGGACACTCTGTAAACCAGTTATTAAGAAGGCCTTGGGTGAGAATTATTATAGTCTATATAGTACTGACTGAGTTACCTTTTAGAAAGATTTCACTACAGTGACACCTCTCAAGACCGGACACTCTGTAAACCAGAATGCCCTCAAAACCTGACATTTTTCACAGTCCCTTTTCAAATATCAGTACACAACATGACCTCTCTGAACCAGATACCCCATAAAACCAGAACTGTTACTTGAAGCCATGGGTGTTCGGTACAGACTGGATTCACTGTATTATATTATATAAAACATTTGTACACCAATTCTTTCTTAGCTTTTCCTTTAAAATCTGTTTACCTTTGTCATCCCACTAGAGGTACCTCTATACGACGACAGCCATTGCTACAGACAGAAAATCCTGCACCACATGTCCTGTTGTAACAAATGTAAGCCAAGTGAACTCTTAGTTATAATCCATTGTCAGCAGGCCAGCCAGCGTGGTGAAGTAATGATTTACACCAGCAATATGAAACACATGATACCTATATGATGCATGTGTAGAGAAAGGGGTGTGGTCAGAGTGAGGTGGTCAGTGAGAGACCAGTCAAACTGAACTCTCTGTATATATGGTATGTAAAATATGTCAGAGAAACAAGGGATTGTGTTTTGTGACTTGGGTCAGGTGACGGCGTGTAATAAAACACCCAGTGTTTACTGTATATTATATACACACAGACTTCGTATCTTGACACTGAGTGTATATATATATATATATATATATATATATATATATATATATATATATATATATATATATATACTCTTCAAAAAAAGAAACGCAAAAGGGTACAAATGGGTTATAACTCCGATTTTATGTTTCCTACCAGTTCATGCTTTGTGAATATAAGGTCATTGCATGTCCCAAACACATTCCCACGGTTACATTCGATAAAATGCAGCTACTGTACAATAAAGTTCCAAAATGTGAATATTCGCAAAAACGCAGCCACGTGCAAACCATGTCACCACTGCACGTGCGTTATCTGCACGTGCAACATGAACACCGACAGTATAAAAGTGCAGGGTGTTCGCTTGCCTGGCCTCTGTATCTGGCCGACAGTTGACAATCCAGGACATGCCACGTCTCAGTGAACCGCAGAGAAACAATGCCATCGGCCGACTAGACGCAGGCGTATCCAGAACGGCCGTTGTCAGGGCATTCCATGTGTCCCCAAGCACCATCTCCAGACTGTGGGACCGTTACCAGCAACATGGATCAACACGTGACCTCCCTAGATCCGGTCGACTACGGGTCACTACCCCCGGGCAGGACCGCTACATCTGGGTACGCCACCTTCGGGAACAGCCGCAGCAATACCAGGTTTGCGCAGGATATCCGACCAGACCGTACGGAACCGCCTACGTGAGGTAGGAATTCGTGCCAGACATCCAGTTCGAGGTGTCATCTTAACACCACAACACCGTCGACTCCGACTGCAGTGGTGCCAGATTCATCGACAATGTCCTCAACTGCGATGGAGACAGGTGTGGTTCAGTGACGAGTCCCGATTTCTGCTCCGACGTCATGATGGAATATGTCGCGTGTATAGGCGTCGTGGTGAACGTTATGCGGCAAACAGCGTGCAGGAAGTGGACAGATTCGGCGGGGGTAGTGTCATGGTGTGGGCAGCCATCTCACACACTGGCAGAACTGACCTGGTCCACGTGCAGGGCAACCTGAATGCACAGGGCTACATTGACCAGATCCTCCGGCCACACATCGTTCCAGTTATGGCCAACGCCAATGTAGTGTTCCAACATGACAACGCCAGGCCTCACACAGCACGTCTCACAACGGCTTTCCTACAGAACAACAACATTAATGTCCTTCCTTGGCCATCGATATCACCGGATTTGAACCCAATTGAGCATCTATGGGACGAGTTGGACCGACGCCTCCGACAGCGACAACCACAGCCCCAGACCCTGCCCGAGCTGGCAGCAGCCTTGCAGGCCGAGTGGGCCACCATCCCCCGGGACGTCATCCGTACTCTGGTTGCTTCAATGGGCAGGCGGTGCCAGGCAGTTGTCAACACACGCGGAGGCCACACCCGGTATTGACTCCAGATGACCTTGACCTTGGTGGTGTGTCCTATCACTTACTCACAATGGACTAGAGTGAATTGTGAACAATCCTGCAACATTTGGTAATTATCGGACTCACCATTCAATAATTAAATCAATTCTCCAAATGTTACGACAATGTGGTTTTGCGTTTCTTCTTTTGAAGAGTATATATATATATATATATATATATACCAATACAACAACCAATGATATGTGTATTGGCTATATCAGGAGCCTAACTTCCATATTGCGCAGGTAAAAAAAAAGAAAAAAGAAATGTTTTATTTAATGATGCACTCAACACATTTTATTTACGGTTATATGGCGTCAGACATATGGTTACGGACCACACAGATTTTGAGAGGAAACCCGATGTCGCCACTACATGGGCTACTCTTTCCGATTAGCAGCAAGGGATCTTTTATTTGCGCTTCCCACAGGCAGGATAGCACAAACCATGGCCTTTGTTGAACCAGTTATGGATCACTGGTCGGTGCAAGTGGTTTACACCTACCCACTGAGCCTTCGGAGCACTCCATATACGCAGGTACGCAGCTGCATACCACCTGATATTACAAATATATTTCTTCTTATTATTATTTTGTGCGTGTAGGGTGGGTGGGGGTGGGCACAGCCAATAGCGTTTTATTCCATCTCCGAAAAAGTCTGCATACCACTTGAAAATCCTAAGCTAGGCCCGTGTATATATCACCAAAGTAAATAAATATATATATATATATATATTTATATATATATATAGTAATAAATACTTTATAAAAATTGTGATTACTGTTGTGTAATAATTGGTTATGGTTTAATTCATGACTTTTAAAAGACTCATGGTTTTAAAGATGTTATATTTAGCTTCCTCAAGTGGACCCATATTACACAAAGAGAAAGAAACAAGGACACAAATTCCACTCGCTATTAGCACTTCAACTTTCTGAATAAAGTACACACATGTACATATGTAATGTGTGACTGAATGTCAGTAATGTAATATCAACTGTCAGTAATGTGTGACTGAATGTCAGTAATGTAATATCAACTGTCAGTAACGTGTGACTGAATGTCAGTAATGTAAGATCAACTGTCAGCAACGTGTGACTGAATGTCAGTAATGTAATATCAACTGTCAGTAACGTGTGACTGAATGTCAGTAATGTAAGATCAACTGTCAGTAACGTGTGACTGAATGTCAGTAATGTAAGATCAACTGTCAGTAATGTGAGACTGAATGTCAGTAATGTGAGACTGAATGTCAGTAATGTAAGATCAAATGTCAGTAATGTGAGATGTCAGTAATGTGAGACAATATCAGTAATGTGCGACTGAATGTCAGTACGACTGAATGTCAGTAATGTGCGACTGAATGTCAGTAATGTGCGACTGAAAGTCAGTAATGTGAGACTGAATGTCAGTAATGTGAGACTGAATGTCAGTAATGTGAGACTGTATGTCAGTAATGTGCAACTGAATGTCAGTAATGTGCAACTGAAAGTCAGTAATATAAGAGTGAAAGTCAGTAATGTGAGAGTGAATGTCAGTAATGTAAGACTGAATGTCAGTAATATGAGACTGAATGTCAGTAATGTGCGACTGAATGTCAGTATTGTGAGATTGAATGTCAGTAATGTGCGACTGAATGTCAGTATTGTGAGATTGAATGTCAGTAATGTGCGACTGAATGTCAGTATTGTGAGATTGAATGTCAGTAATGTGTGACTGAAAGTCAGTATTGTGAGATTGAATGTCAGTAATGTGTGACTGAATGCCAGTAATGTGTGACTGAATGCCAGTAATGTGTGACTGAATGCCAGTAATGTGTGACTGAATGCCAGTAATGTGAGACTGAAAATCAGTAATGTGTGACTGAATGTCAGTAATGTAAGATCAAATGTCAGTAATGTAAGACTGAATGTAAGTAACACAGTTAACTCCAATACTGACACTGTGGATGAACACTCTGGATGCATGCAGTCAAGTCTTTTGCTCTTTGTAGTGCGGGGACAAAAGTTTGTTTTGTTTAACATCACCACTAGAGCATATTGATTTATTAATCATCGGCTATTGGATGTCAGACATTTGGCAATTGTGACATAGTCTTCTGAGGAATATGCTCATACCTGCACACTATATCCCAATGGCAGAGTAACACTATATCCCACATATTAACATGTAACATTACATTTCTGCATTAGTAGCATGTGATTTGTTATCAGCATGTTCCCACATACCACTGACTTTGATGATATACCAGCTGTGGGGCACTGGCTGGGACATAAAACAATTGCTATCAGATAATGTGTCCACTGAGGAGATTCGATCCTGCGACCAAAGCACCTCAGGCGAGCATTCTACCGACCAAGCTAATCCCGCTCCTGGTGCGATGCTTTATTTCTTTCCATCAGTATACATTTCTGTTCTGGGCATAAGCAATACCCCAGTGGCAGAGTAATTTCCTTGCTGACAAAGTACAGAATCGTGATTATTTGTTCTACTAGCTGGAGCATTATGTCTAGGGTCAGGGTTATAGGGTTAGGATCACTTTTAGACTTACAATAAACATGCCAGAGGAGGTTATTTTTTATAGATATAAAGTTTAAAGTTTGGCTTGTTTAATGACACCACTAGAGCACATTGATTCATTATTTTTATGAATATAGTCTGCAGATTATATTTTCAGGCAGTCTCAATAACTAAAGTTTAAAGTTTGGCTTCTTTAACAACACCACTAGAGCATATTGATTCATATTTATGGATATAGTGTGCAGATGAACATATTTTCAGACAGACTCAACAACCTATGACATTAACAGCGACTGTAAAATTAACAAGATGCTTCTCGTGTTTTTATTTACAACCCCACTGGTCACGTAATTAACTCATCGTTATTACCAGAGTGTGCTGCCCCGCCAATCAGACCAATATAAACTGTCAATGTGCACCCAGCGGACACGACTGAAGTGTTAAAGGATTCGACAGACACAAACACATTAGTGATGTCTGCAGTCGATATATACAGCTGGAGACAGATAAACGGTTGGTGAAAAACTCACGTCTGAGGCAAACACTTTTACATTTACAACTATGAACAAATCTATAAAAAGTGTCTTCAAGATTAACACACACACACACACACACACCCCAAAAAAAAAAAAAAAAAAAAAAACGGAGAGAGAAGATTCGAAGGGGAGAAAAGAAAAGAGAAAACCCGAAATTTGAGCTTTGAACATTTCTATGTCATTAGATTGTGGAAATTGCGAAAACAGAAGAGTTACAATAAATCAAACATAGAAAAATTTAAGTCTGTGACATGGAGTTGGTGTCAGGTTTATTGAGAATGTGAAGACACCTGTGAGATGGTACTGATGACACCTGTGAGATGGTGGTTGAATACACCTGTGAGATGGTGGGTGAAGACACCTGTGAGATGGTGGTTGAAGACACCTGTGAGATGGTGGTTGAATACACCTGTGAGATGGTGGTTGAATACACCTGTGAGATGGTGGTTGAAGACACCTGTGAGATGGTGGTTGAAGACACCTGTGAGATGGTGGTTGAAGACACCTGTGAGATGGTATTGAAGACACCTGTGAGATGGTGGGTGAAGACACCTGTGAGATGGTGGTTGAAGACACCTGTGAGATGGTGGTTGAAGACACCTGTGAGATGGTATTGAATACACCTGTGAGATGGTGGTTACATACACCTGTGAGATGGTGGTTGAATACACCTGTGAGATGGTGGTTGAATACACCTGTGAGATGGTGGTTGAAGACACCTGTGAGATGGTGGGTGAAGACACCTGTGAGATGGTGGTTGAAGACACCTGTGAGATGGTGGTTGAATACACCTGTGAGATGGTGGTTGAATACACCTGTGAGATGGTGGTTGAAGACACCTGTGAGATGGTATTGAAGACACCTGTGAGATGGTGGTTGAATACACCTGTGAGATGGTGGTTGAATACACCTGTGAGATGGTGGTTGATGACACCTGTGAGATGGTGGTTGAAGACACCTGTGAGATGGTGGTTGAAGACACCTGTGAGATGGTGGTTGAAGACACCTGTGAGATGGTATTGAAGACACCTGTGAGATGGTATTGAAGACACCTGTGAGATGGTATTGAAGACACCTGTGAGATGGTATTGAAGACACCTGTGAGATGGTATTGAAGACACCTGTGAGATGGTATTGAATACACCTGTGAGATGGTGGTTGAATACACCTGTGAGATGGTGGTTGAAGACACCTGTGAGATGGTGGTTGAAGACACCTGTGAGATGGTATTGAAGACACCTGTGAGATGGTATTGAAGACACCTGTGAGATGGTGGTTGAAGACACCTGTGAGATGGTGGTTGAATACACCTGTGAGATGGTGGTTGAAGACACCTGTGAGATGGTGGTTGAAGACACCTGTGAGATGGTGGTTGAATACACCTGTGAGATGGTGGTTGAAGACACCTGTGCGATGGTGGTTGAATACACCTGTGAGATGGTGGTTGAAGACACCTGTGAGATGGTGGTTGAATACACCTGTGAGATGGTGGTTGAAGACACCTGTGAGATGGTGGTTGAAGACACCTGTGAGATGGTGGTTGAAGACACCTGTGAGATGGTGGTTGAAGACACCTGTGAGATGGTATTGAAGACACCTGTGAGATGGTGGGTGAAGACACCTGTGAGATGGTGGTTGAAGACACCTGTGAGATGGTGGTTGAAGACACCTGTGAGATGGTATTGAATACACCTGTGAGATGGTGGTTACATACACCTGTGAGATGGTGGTTGAATACACCTGTGAGATGGTGGTTGAATACACCTGTGAGATGGTGGTTGAAGACACCTGTGAGATGGTGGGTGAAGACACCTGTGAGATGGTGGTTGAATACACCTGTGAGATGGTGGTTGAATACACCTGTGAGATGGTGGTTGAATACACCTGTGAGATGGTGGTTGAAGACACCTGTGAGATGGTATTGAAGACACCTGTGAGATGGTGGTTGAATACACCTGTGAGATGGTGGTTGAAGACACCTGTGAGATGGTGGTTGAAGACACCTGTGAGATGGTGGTTGAAGACACCTGTGAGATGGTGGTTGAAGACACCTGTGAGATGGTGGTTGAAGACACCTGTGAGATGGTGGTTGAAGACACCTGTGAGATGGTATTGAATACACCTGTGAGATGGTATTGAATACACCTGTGAGATGGTATTGAAGACACCTGTGAGATGGTATTGAAGACACCTGTGAGATGGTATTGAATACACCTGTGAGATGGTGGTTGAATACACCTGTGAGATGGTGGTTGAAGACACCTGTGAGATGGTATTGAAGACACCTGTGAGATGGTATTGAAGACACCTGTGAGATGGTGGTTGAAGACACCTGTGAGATGGTGGTTGAATACACCTGTGAGATGGTGGTTGAAGACACCTGTGAGATGGTGGTTGAAGACACCTGTGAGATGGTGGTTGAAGACACCTGTGAGATGGTGGTTGAAGACACCTGTGAGATGGTGGTTGAAGACACCTGTGCGATGGTGGTTGAATACACCTGTGAGATGGTGGTTGAAGACACCTGTGAGATGGTGGTTGAATACACCTGTGAGATGGTGGTTGAAGACACCTGTGAGATGGTGGTTGAAGACACCTGTGAGATGGTGGTTGAAGACACCTGTGAGATGGTGGTTGAAGACACCTGTGAGATGGTATTGAAGACACCTGTGAGATGGTATTGAAGACACCTGTGAGATGGTATTGAAGACACCTGTGAGATGGTATTGAAGACACCTGTGAGATGGTGGTTGAAGACACCTGTGAGATGGTGGTTGAATACACCTGTGAGATGGTGGTTGAATACACCTGTGAGATGGTGGTTGAATACACCTGTGAGATGGTGGTTGAAGACACCTGTGAGATGGTATTGAAGACACCTGTGAGATGGTATTGAAGACACCTGTGAGATGGTGGTTGAAGACACCTGTGAGATGGTGGTTGAAGACACCTGTGAGATGGTGGTTGAATACACCTGTGAGATGGTGGTTGAAGACACCTGTGAGATGGTGGTTGAAGACACCTGTGAGATGGTGGTTGAATACACCTGTGAGATGGTGGTTGAATACACCTGTGAGATGGTGGTTGAAGACACCTGTGAGATGGTATTGAAGACACCTGTGAGATGGTGGTTAAAGACACCTGTGAGATGGTGGTTGAAGACACCTGTGAGATGGTGGTTGAATATACCTGTGAGATGGTGGTTGAATACACCTGTGAGATGGTGGTTGAAGACACCTGTGAGATGGTATTGAAGACACCTGTGAGATGGTATTGAAGACACCTGTGAGATGGTATTGAAGACACCTGTGAGATGGTATTGAAGACACCTGTGAGATGGTATTGAAGACACCTGTGAGATGGTATTGAATACACCTGTGAGATGGTGGTTGAAGACACCTGTGAGATGGTGGTTGAAGACACCTGTGAGATGGTGGTTGAAGACACCTGTGAGATGGTATTGAAGACACCTGTGAGATGGTATTGAATACACCTGTGAGATGGTATTGAAGACACCTGTGAGATGGTATTGAAGACACCTGTGAGATGGTGGTTGAAGACACCTGTGAGATGGTGGTTGAAGACACCTGTGAGATGGTATTGAAGACACCTGTGAGATGGTGGTTGAAGACACCTGTGAGATGGTGGTTGAAGACACCTGTGAGATGGTGGTTGAAGACACCTGTGAGATGGTATTGAAGACACCTGTGAGATGATATTGACCTGTGAAATGTTGGATGAACTTGCAGGACAGATTTCTATGATGGATTGAAAAACTAGTCTAGCATTATGACAAATGCCTCAACTGTGGTGGGAAGTACACTGAAATATAGAGAGATGAGCCCAGAATAAAATGTGGACTCCTACTAATGATGAGCACTGACCTTGACCCTTCGAGTGGTGTGAGGAGCACCTCACTCCCGTCCAGTTCCATGACGCAGTGTTCTGGCATGATGCCAAGACCGCTCAGCTGGATGTCCTGCTGGGTCGGGGCATCCGGGCGTCCAACCAGTGTGTGGTCCTGAAATATTAAAATATTAAAATTATAACAGTATTAATTATCTATATCACATCACAATATAGTAGTCAAATCACAGCACCATGCAGCGTGTGATCCTGGAATTACATAAGATAACAATATTAACTGACATTATTAACTACAAATATATATCTTTATATATCACATCAGTACAGTATTTAAATCACATCACCATTCAGAATGATCATACACATGATTGACATCCAATATACTCTAGTGGTATCATTAAACAAAACAAATTTTAACTGTATGAGGTGGGATTTATCCCAGCGGTATAAAGAGCTTGCTTGATGAGCGGTCCGTCTACCTGACCTGACCTGACCTGACCTGAGCGGTCGGTCTACCTGACCTGACCTGACCTGACCTGAGCGGTCAGTCTACCTGACCTGAGCGGTCAGTCTACCTGACCTGACCTGACCTGAGCGGTCAGTCTACCTGACCTGACCTAACCTGAGCGGTCGGTCTACGATCTATTCCTGTTGATGGGTCCATTGGGCTATTTATCGTTCCAGCCAGTGCACCACGATTGGTAAATCAAAGGCTGTGGTATGTGCTATCCTGTCTATGGGATGGTGCATATAAAAGATTCTTTGCTACTAATGGAAATATGTAGCAGGTTTTCTCTCTAAGACTACCAAACATTTGACATTCAATAGCCGATGATTAATAAGTCAATGTGCTCTAGTGGTGTCGTTAAACAAACCAAACTTTGATTTACATACCTATGAATAACCTATAAACCACTACTTAATAGAGGTCAGAATCACACAGATAGCCTACTATATATTAAATATTACAGACATAACCTATACTGTATATTAAATATTACACAGATATATTGTAGCTTATACTATATATTAAATATTACACAGATACATGTGTAGCTTATACTATATATTAAATAATACACACATAACCTATACTATATATTAAATATTACACACATAGTGTTCTATAGTGGTGTCATTATACTGGTGTCATTATACAAAACAACTTTCAACTTTAACTGTACATTCATATTGAAGCTATGCTACAGTATAGATACAAAATTCAACGACTGACACCAAAATCATGCCGTAAATTGAAACAGGTATACATATAATCTGACGCAGAACGTCTTTAATGTGTTTCAATCACAACTGAAAGGTTTTCTTATTGAGACATCTCAATGATTATTAAATGGGACTGGTCCCGCCACCAAGCAGACTGCAACCCACTCGACGCTACCGTGCACAAAAGCCAGCACCCATGTACAGTGTACTTAACGAAATGAAGCGAATGGCGGTCACGTCTTCAGTACATTACTACACGGGATGAAGCAGAGTTAATGGATAATGAGTGGACGTGTTTCTTGTCGTGGACACTGTGATGAAGGGATGTTTCTTGTTAGTCGGAGACGTAATTTGTCAGATACATGGGTAACGAAGTAGAGTTTATGTGTAATGAAGTTGGTTTGTGTATAACGAAGTCGGTTTGTGTATAACGAAGTCGGTTTGTGTATAACAAAGTCGGTCTGTGTATAACTAAGTCGGTTTATGTATAACTAAGTCGGTTTATGTATAATGAAGTCGGTTTGTGTATAACTAAGTCGGTTTATGTATAATGAAGTCGGTTTGTGTATAACTAAGTCGGTTTATGTATAATGAAGTCGGTTTGTGTATAACTAAGTCGGTTTATGTATAATGAAGTCGGTTTGTGTATAACTAAGTCAGTTTATGTATAATGAAGTAAAGTTCATCATGTGAGTTTACTGGCAGTTGTAATAAAAAAAAACCCCAAGTTATGTGAGAACGGAAAGAAAAAGAATATTGCTTTTAGCTATCGTGATGAAAGGATGTTTCTTGTTAGTTGGAAACGTAATTTGTCAGATACATGGGTAACGAAGTCGGTTTGTGTATAACAAAGTAAAGTTCAACATGCAAGTTTACTGGTGGTCATAAGAAAAAAATAACATCAAAGTTATTTGAAAAAGGAAAATAAAGGAATAATACTGCAATGACAGCCACAGATGTAATTTGTCAGATACATGGTTAACAAAGTAATGTTTATCAATAATGAAGTAAAGTTCATCACGTGACATAATTAAGAAGAAAACCCCCAAAACAAAACAGGTTGTGTGAGAAGGGAAAATAAAGGAATAATACTGCAATGACAGCCACAGATGTAATTTGTCAGATACATGGTTAACAAAGTAATGTTTATCAATAATGAAGTAAAGTTCATCACGTGACATAATTAAGAAGAAAACCCCCAAAACAAAACAGGTTGTGTGAGAAGGGAAAATAAAGGAATAATCCTGCAGCTACTAACTATGATAATGAAACTTTTCTTATCAGCCAGAAGTACATATAGTTAGTTAAACTAAGGATAAAAGTAAAAATGGATATGGTTTTTAAAAAGTTAAAGTCTGTTTTGTTTAATGACACCACTAGAGCACAATGATTTGTTAATCATCAGCTACTGGATGTCAAACATTTGTCATTTCTAATGCAATTCCTAGAGCAAACTTCCTACATTTTCCCATCAGTAAAAGAGGTTTTTTTATGCTCTTTCCCACAGACAGGAGAGCACACAAAATGGATAGGGAGATGGATGGAAAGACCACAGCCGTGATGATACATGTGTAAACATCTTAGTAATCTCAGTGCATGAAATTTCATTCTGCATGTCAGTTAAGTAATTTCCCCATTACTTGAAATCAGTCAATCTGAATATACATTAGGTTTTGGAAACAACCAATTCTACATATGTAATTAACGTTGCCAAGTGGTAAAATGCTCGCTTGATGCTCAGTTGGTTACGGATCGATGCCCATCAGTGGACACATCGGGCTATTTCTCATTCCAGCCAGTGCACCATGATTGGTATGTCAACTGCCATATGGTGTGTGCTATCCTGTCTGTGAGATGATGCATATAAAAGATCCCTTGCAACTAATGAAAAAAATGTAGCAGGTTTCCTCTCTAAGCCTATATTTCAAAATTACCAAATGCTTGATCTTCAATAGGCGATAATTAATAAATCAATGTGCTCTAGTGGTGTCGTTAAACAAAACAAACTTTATAACTAATGCATTAAAGTCTTATAGACAACCTGGTACCCTTTTCTTTTTATATGCACTTTAATTCCTACAGACAGGGGAGCACATACCATGGACACAGAGATGGATGGAAAGACCACAGCCTTGATGGTACATGTATAAACGTCTTAGTATTTATATGGAGTATGAAATTTCATTCTGTACACTAGTTATGTAAGTTCCCCATTACTTGAGCCCAGTGGAACTTTTTTTAACATGCTCCTGTACCAGTAAGGTTTCGAGCATGTGTGTCCCGGCTCCCGTCTCTGGATGTGCACCAGTTATGTAAGTTCCCCATTACTTGAAAGACAATCTGAATAAGTTAGGTTTTGGAAACAACCAATTATACAAATGCAATTCACCTTGAAGGGGCAGACTGTAGTTTCAACCCATGTAAATGGACACTAAGTTTAGTTGAATCTATGAATCTGTAACACATTTGAATAAAGTTACAACAGATTGAGAGAAACAAGAGTCTGTGTCATTAAAACAGGGAAATACCCTCTAAAACAGACAGGCTCTCATGTCCCTAACAGTTACTTCTCAGACACACATGTGTTTATAAAATAGACAGGCTCTCATGTCCCTAACAGTTACTTCTCAGATACATGTGTTTTTAAAATAGTCCCTAACAGGACACACATGTGTTTCTAAAATAGACAGGCTCTCATGTCCCTAACAGTTACATCTCAGACACATGTGTTTGTAAAATAGACAGGCTCTCATGTCCCTAACAGTTACTTCTCAGACACACATGTGTTTGTAAAATAGACAGGCTCTCATGTCCCTAACAGTTACTTCTCAGACACATGTGTTTGTAAAATAGACAGGCTCTCATGTCCCTAACAGTTACTTCTCAGACACACATGTGTTTCTAAAATAGACAGGCTCTCATGTCCCTAACAGTTACTTCTCAGACACACATGTGTTTGTAAAATAGACAGGCTCTCATGTCCCTAACAGTTACTTCTCAGACACACATGTGTTTGTAAAATAGACAGGCTCTCATGTCCCTAACCGTTACTTCTCAGACGTTTTTAAACACATGAGAAATGCATTTTGAGATATTACAAACACCAGGATGACCAGAAACACTTCTGATGTACACAAATTAGTAATCTAAACAATACAATCTACGTAAAGTGTGATTTCTGTTATCAAAAAACAGCTCTATAATAGTGAAAAATATGCTGCAGCGTTTGAAAACTAGGTTGATCGACTGTAACGTTAATGATAAGTTTACCTGGGAATCACTCCACTAACTGCATCAGCCAGCAATTCCATTTACAACAGATCTGGAATTCCCAAAGTTCTATATAGCCGCGAACTGCAGATGACAACTATAAACATGCAAAAACTGATCTCCTGTTGTTATCACAAGACACACACACACAAACCACTCACCACAACTGCTCAACAACTCGAGACTCTCATCTGAGATGACGATAATTTCTTTAAATCGCGACGACACTGATTCTGATGACATTAGGACGGGAAAATTACCCGTGTTGACAGCCGCGACCTCATTAGTGCCATCAGGATAAATGCAGACTTAATCCTCCCCCCACAAGCCTCCTCCCCCACTGACCAGCAGTCAAAACGTCCGCACCGCTATTGATTTGAATCATAGGTTGTGGAAATATTCACCATGTATGTGTGAGATCATCAGAAACGGAGTGTGACGAGACCCAGCATGCTTTCATCGGCCTGTGCAATGTAATTTACTGCCAATAACCGAGGGAGGCTGGCCTAACAAGATAGAAAGTGTTTACAAGTACGTCTAGCTCGTGTTACGGGAGTTCAAATATTCATATAAACACACAGGGCCCTGTCTTGTTATGGGAGTACAAATATTCATATAAACACACAGGGCCCTGTCTTGTTACGGGAGTTCAAATATTCATATAAACGCACAGGGCCCTGTCTTGTTACGGGAGTTCAAATATTCATATAGACGCACAGGACCCTGTCTTGTTACGGGAGTTCAAATATTCATATAAACACACAGGGCCCTGTCTTGTTACGGGAGTTCAAATATTCATATAAACACACAGGACCCTGTCTTGTTACGGGAGTTCAAATATTCATATAAACACACAGGGTCCTGTCTTGTTACGGGAGTTCAAATATTCATATAAACACACACTTGTTACGGGAGTTCAAATATCCATATAAACACACAGGACCCTGTCTTGTTACGGGAGTTCAAATATTCATATAAACACACAGGACCCTGTCTTGTTACGGGAGTTCAAATATTCATATAAACACACAGGACCCTGTCTTGTTACGGGAGTTCAATTATCCATATAAACACACAGGACCCTGTCTTGTTACGGGACTTCAAATATTCATATAAACACACAGGGCCCTGTCTTGTTACGGGAGTTCAAATATTCATATAAACACACAGGACCCTGTCTTGTTACGGGAGTTCAAATATTCATATAAACACACAGGACCCTGTCTTGTTACGGGAGTTCAAATATTCATATAAACACACAGGGTCCTGTCTTGTTACGGGAGTTCAAATATTCATATAAACACACAGGACCCTGTCTTGTTACGGGAGTTCAAATATCCATATAAACACACAGGACCCTGTCTTGTTACGGGAGTTCAAATATCCATATAAACACACAGGACCATGTCTTGTTACGGGAGTTCAAATATTCATATAAACACACAGGACCCTGTCTTGTTACGGGAGTTCAAATATTCATATAAACACACAGGACCCTGTCTTGTTACGGGAGTTCAATAACTACAATCTATAAAGTCTGCATGCTCATTAAAATCTATACATCTATGACTGGGTGTGTGTTTCTTGGTTACTTGCATATACACTCCACATTCCACCTCACAAATTAAGCAATATTTTTAATTGCAGAAATTCAAAGTCAATCCCTGCAATTGCCCACAGCAATTGGCAATGCCGTGGAGTTTTTAATACTCTGCAGTACTACATGTATTAATTTGCTGCTGACTGTATATTAACTGCAGGGGTTCAAAGTTAATATTTGTTTTAGTTAATGTTTCTTTTCTTTAATGTCACCACTATAGAGCATACTGATTTATTAAATAAATCAACAGTTTCAAAAATGACTTATAAAAACCCCCCAACAAAAATCAACCACCCCAAAAACCTTAAATATTAATAGTATATATTTATATGATTCATTTTGGTGTGTTTTGTGTGTGTGTGCGTGCGTTTCTCTTTGTGTGTGTGTGTGTGTGCATTTCTCTTTGTGTGTGTGTGTGTGTGTGTGTGTGTGCGTTTCTCTGTGTGTGTGTTTCTTTGTGTGTGTGTGTGTGTATTTCTGTGTGTACGGGTGTGTTTCTTTGTATGTGTGTGTGCATGCATGTGTTTATGTGTGTGTGTGTTTATGTGTGTGTGTGTTTCTTTGTGTGTGTCTGTGTGTGTGTGTGTGTGTGTGTGTTTCTGTGTGTGTGTGTGTGTGTGTGTGTGTGTGTTTCTTTGAGTGTGTGCGTGCGTGCATGCATGTGTGCATGCGTTTATGTATGTATGCATGTACATGTATGTTAGTTCATGTATTCGTTTACGGGACACTGTACCTAAGAATTAACACACACACACAAACCCAACTTAAATCAACAAAAAAAGAAAGATATACACATACATGCATGTATAATATACTAGTACTTTACACACCCAGAGGAGGCAACTCTGCCAACAGCGGACCTGCTTTAAATGTGTTTTCTGTTTGTGACAATCAGATCAGGCTAACTGACTGCACCCTCAATCTCTAGTGATTGCTGTACAAACACAATCAGATCAGGCTAACTGACCGCACCCTCAATCTCTAGTGATTGCTGTACAAACACAATCAGATCAGGCTAACTGACTGCATGTGTGTACAAACACAATCAGATCAGGCTTGATGTCAATCTCTGTATGCAATGTACACTGTATCTCTAGTGATTGCTGTACAAACACAATGTCAGGCTAACTGACCGCACCCTCAATCTTAGTGATTGGTACAAACACTGATCAGGCTAACTGACCGCACCCTCAATCTCTAGTGATTGCTGTACAAACACAATCAGATCAGGCTAACTGACTGCACCCTCAATCTCTAGTGATTGCTGTACAAACACAATCAGATCAGGCTAACTGACCGCACCCTCAATCTCTAGTGATTGCTGTACAAACACAATCAGATCAGGCTAACTGACTGCACCCTCAATCTCTAGTGATTGCTGTACAAACACAATCAGATCAGGCAAACTGACCAACCCTCAATCTCTAGTGATTGCTGTACAAACACAATCAGATCAGGCTAACTGACCGCACCCTCAATCTCTAGTGATTGCTGTACAAACACAATCAGATCAGGCTAACTGACTGCTCCCTCAATCTCTAGTGATTGCTGTACAAACACAATCAGATCAGGCTAACTGACTGCACCCTCAATCTCTAGTGATTGCTGTACAAACACAATCAGGACCCTGGTCACCACAACTTAAACACATTAACCTTCATCGAAATGGCCGCCGCAATTTAACACACAGCGCTATAAGCCAGGTTTAATCCAGGTTTAATCCGGCAATATCCACAGCATATTGTAAGCGCAAAGACCTAAATCGTTCACATGTTAATGTTACATGGTTCACGTAGGATGATTAAAGGCATTGAACCCTGTTATTAAGCAGTGTAAAATACTTTTAGATATTACTGCTTTTTTACAGTTAAATTATAAACATGTAACTATATTGCTTAAGCCAAGTTAAGGGCCGTGACGTAGCCCAGTGGTAAAGCATTCACTTGGTGCGCGGTCAGTCTAGGATCGATCCCCATCAGTGAGCCCATTGGGCTATTTTTCATTCCAGACAGTACACCATGACTGGTATATCAAAGGCTGTAGTATATGCTATGCTGTTTGTGGGATAGTGCATATAAAATGTAGTAGAATCCCAGATTTTGGGTCAGAGGTGAGATGGGGGTAAAATGTGTTTTGTGTTTAATGACATCACTTTAACATTGATTTGTTAATCATCAGCTAATTAGATGTTAAACGTTTGCTAATTCAGACAGTCTTACAGAGACAGTCTTTCCATTATAGTAGCAATTAGAGATCTTTTATATGCACCATCTTATAGACGGAATAGCACATACCTCGGCCTTTTATATACCAGCTATGGTGCACTGGCTAGAAAGATAAATAACATGGACCCACTAACAGGGATCAACCCTAGACTGACCGCTGTACCACAGCGCTACGTCCAGCCCTATCAGACGATATGTATCTACAATGGGTCATCTCTTACACTGGTGTGAAAGTCCAGCCCTATCAGACGATATGTATCTACAATGGGTCATCTCTTACACTGGTGTGGAAGTCCAGCCCTATCAGACGATATGTATCTACAATGGGTCATCTCTTACACTGGTGTGGAAGTCCAGCCCTGTCAGATGATATGTATCTACAATGGGTCATCTCTTACACTGGTGTGGAAGAAAGTCCAGCCCTGTCAGATGATATGTATGTACAATGGGTCATCTCCTACACTGGTGTGGAAGTCCAGCCCTGTCAGATGATATGTATCTACAATGGGTCATCTCTTACACTGGTGTGGAAGTCCAGCCCTGTCAGATGATATGTATGTACAATGGGTCATCTCTTACATTGGTGTGGAAGAAAGTCCATCCCTATCAGATGATATGTATCTACAATGGGTCATCTCCTACACTGGCGTGGAAGAAAGTCCAACCATATCACATGATATGTATCAACAGTGGGTCATCTCCTACACTGGAGTGAAGTCCAGCCCTATCAGATGATATGTATCCACAATGGGTCATCTCTTACACTGGAGTGAAAGTCCAGCCCTATCAGATGATATGTATCTACAATGGGTCATTTCTTACACTGGAGTGGAAGAAAGTCAAGCCCTATCAGATGATATGTATCTATAATGGGTCATCTCTTACACTGGTGTGGTAGAAAGTCCAGCCCTATCAGATGATATGTATCTATAATGGGTCATTTCTTACACTGGAGTGGAAGAAAGTCAAGCCCTATCAGATGATATGTATCTATAATGGGTCATCTCTTACACTGGAGTGGAAGAAAGTCCAGCCCTATCAGATGATATGTGTCTACAATGGGTCATCTCTTACACTGGTGTGGAACAAAGTCCAGCCCTATCAAACGATATGTATCTACAATAGGTCATCTCTTATACTGGAGTGGAAGAAAGTCCAGCCCTATCAGATGATATGTATCTACAATGGGTCATCTCTTACACTGGAGTGGTAGAAGGTCCAGCCCTATCAGATGACATGTATCTACAATGGTCCAGCCCTATCAGATGACATGTATCTACAATGGGTCATCTCTGGTGCATGTGGAAGAAAGTCCAGGTAGTTGGATTGAAAACATATTTAAACTGCATATCAAGGATTGGGCACAAGTTATTCATCTTACAAGACCCAGACAGTTGATGTGCGATTAGGACAGCATGCTTGAATCTTAACCGAAGATCAGCATGAAGACCAACCAAAAGAATCACATTAGTGGAAGTCTGGCTACCTGCCCTGTGGTATACAACCGACAGACAATTACGTCTGCCCTGTAACATGCTGTCAGTTACCGTGTCAGTTACCCGTCAATATCTTTCATGACTCGCCTCACACAGCTGACAAGCGAAAATTACGTTTCAATCAATTTTGCCATCACTTGTCCCACCACTTACTGTAACGACCCTAATTAAAGTGATCAGCTATTTCAGTCATACATTATAGTCTGATGTTGTCTCAACTTCACGAGGATACTATCTGGAATTACAATGTCGTACATTATAGTCAAATGTTGTCTCAACTTCACGAGGATACTATCTGGAATTACAATGTCGTACATTATAGTCTGATGTTGTCTCAACTTCACGAGGATACTATCTGGAATTACAATGTCCTACATTATAGTCAAATGTTGTCTCAACTTCACGAGGATACTATCTGGAATTACAATGTCCTACATTATAGTCTGATGTTGTCTCAACTTCACGAGGATACTATCTGGAATTACAATGTCATACATTATAGTCTGATGTTGTCTCAACTTCACGAGGATACTATCTGGAATTACAAGCCCAGCATGTATATAATGTACTCTTTGCACATACGTTTGAGGATTATGTGCCACATATTTCAGCATTATTAATTCAAACCATAAGGAAAGGCCAGCATTGAGTAATCTGATTCAATTTGGTTCTGAGCCGGAACGCATCTAGGAGACTTCCAATGATTGAAGCCGCAGAGAAAAAACAACACCACCATAAAGCCTCGAGTCATTACAGAATTACTGTGGACACGCGAGAGCGCGTATTAAAATTCTCACAAAGTATCAAGAACGGATACTTTCTCATTGCTGCAGATATCCATTAACTTCTTATCTCAAAAAAAAAATAAAAAAAATAAATCGAAAGAAAAAAAACAAAGATCTCTTCTAGCTGTCAACGCCAATTGATATTGTTTTGGGTCATGGACGAATTTAATGCTGGTAGAATCTACTCTAATTGTTTACAGAATTTAATGCTGGTAGAATCTACTCTAATTGTTTACACAATCAGAAAGCTTTGCCCGTTATACTGATAATCGATGAACAATGTAATTATCATTGGATTTTTTTTCTATGTTATTTTTGGTCTAAATCTATATTTAATTTCATTTCTTCAGCAATTATTCGGTCTAATAAATGAAAATGCTATTTTATAAAAAGAAAATTGGAGAAAGCTGTATAGAATTTCATTAAATATACTGTGAGATTTTTTATCAAAGAAAGGAATGAAAGTTTCAGCATATATTGTAAACAGCATTAATATTGTAAACCGCATTAATATTGTAAACCGCATTAATATTGACAGGGTTTTGGGTTGTTTTTTTTTGGGGGGGGGGATTTTTTCATCTTAATGCACGCCCGTGATGTGTAAATTTTATGAAAACAGAAAAAAAGTTTGTTTTGTTTAACAACACCACTAGAGCACATTGATTTATTAATCATCAGTAACATTTGGTAATTTTGATATAGTCTAAGAAAGGAAACTCACAGACAGGATAGGACATACCACAGCTTTTGATATACCAGTCACTGTGCACTGGCTGTGACGAGAAATAGCCCAATGGGCCCACTGATGGGGAAAGATACCAAACCAACTGCGCGAGTGCTTTACCACTGGGCTAAGTCCCATTCCAATGAAAATAATGCTTGTTTTTAAATTTCTCGAATTTAGGTTGGGTGCGAACGGTGCAAAATTTAAATACATGCATTTTTTACTTGATTTACAGTAAATAAAAAAATCCAGAATTCAACAAAAGACAGAAAACTTGTTTATCTTATTTTGCTAATTTAGTTTTAAAAAAAATAATAATAAAAAAAAAGTAAAGTTTCTTTTATTTAACGACGCCACTAGAGCACATTGATTTTTTATCTTATCATCAGCTATTGGACGTCAAACATATGGTCATTCTGACACCGTTTTTTAGAGGAAACCCACTGTTGCCACATAGGCTACTTTTTACGACAGGCAGCAAAGGATCTTTTATTTGCGCTTTCCACAGGCAGGATAGCACAAACCATGTCCTTTGTTGAACCAGTTATGGATCACTGGTCGGTAAAAGTGTTTTACACCTACCCATTGAGCCTTGCGGAGCACTCAGTCAGGGTTTGGAGTCGGTATCTGGATTAAAAAATCCCATGCCTCGACTGAGATCCGAACCCAGTACCTACCAGTCTGTAGACCGATGGCCTAACCACGACGCCACTGAGGCTGGTCACTCAGGGTTTGGAGTCAGTATCTGGATTAAAAATCCCATGCCTTGACTGGGATCCGAACCCAGTACCTACCAGCCTGTAGACCGATGGCCTAACCACGACACCACCAAGGCCGGTTTACCGTATATTGCCATGTATTTGCCGACTTTTGAAGTCTAGAAATACTTTCCAAAAGAAGAGAGTCGGCTTATACACGGAGGCAACAAATTGGAGCATAAAATTCCGATGTTACAATAATTTGTGCACAGTATAAATAAAACACCCCATCATGCAATATTATACAGTTTTTTGTTCTGGAATGCATTATAAGTTTCATGAATAATAATAAAAAATTACTTGTTTTATCGTCATTTCAATAGTAAAAACGTATTCTTTCCAACTGTCCGCCATCTTTGTTTGACCTGTGCTGGGACCAGTCTTTCATATAGCAAATTTAAGATACAAAACGGTGTTTTTTTCTTGAAACATGTATTATATTTCTAATATTATTGTTTTATTGGGAGGGTGCATTAAACTGTAAAGTAATGCCATAAATAAATTAAGCTCATTATTAACATCACCGACTAAAAAAACATAACATGAATTTCAGGACGATAATTACTCCCACTATTGTCACATGACCATACCATTATACAGTGAACTGCAGTCACGGACCGCTTGATCTTTTGTTTCTGTGTGTGTGGTGGGGGATTAGACATGCCTCAATGATTTTACTTTTGGCTGTCCAGTGAATAAATTAATTACTTGTGTGCAGCGATATGTTGTTACATGCAGCTTGAATTATTTATTTTTCTGTTATGCTTTATCAATTCTAAATTATTTTTCACGGCATGGTAGATGTTAGCATTGCCGCATTGATTGCGATCGCGATTACCGTGTTAGTAATAATTAAAGGGAAAACAATATACTCTTCAAAAAAAGAAACGCAAAAGGGTACAAATGGGTTATAACTCCGATTTTATGTTTCCTACCGGTTCATGCTTTGTGAATATAAGGTCATTGCATGTCCCAAACACATTCCCACAGTTACATTCGATAAAATGCAGCTACTGTAAAATAAAGTTTCAAAATGTGAATATTCGCAAAAACGCAGCCACGTGCAAACCATGTCACCACTGCACGTGCGTTGTCTGCACGTGCAACATGAACACCGACAGTATAAAAGTGCAGGGTGTTCGCTTGCCTGGCCTCTGTATCTGGCCGACAGTTGACAATCCAGGACATGCCACGTCTCAGTGAACCGCAGAGAAACAATGCCATCGGCCGACTAGACGCAGGCGAATCCAGAACGGCCGTTGCCAGGGCATTCCATGTGTCCCCAAGCACCATCTCCAGACTGTGGGACCGTTACCAGCAACATGGATCAACACGTGACCTCCCTAGATCCGGTCGACCACGGGTCACTACCCCCGGGCAGGACCGCTACATCCGGGTACGCCACCTTCGGGAACGATTGACTACTGCCACCTCCACAGCCGCAGCAATACCAGGTTTGCGCAGGATATCCGACCAGACCGTACGGAACCGCCTACGTGAGGTAGGAATTCGTGCCAGACGTCCAGTTCGAGGTGTCATCTTAACACCACAACACCGTCGACTCCAACTGCAGTGGTGCCAGATTCATCGACAATGGCCTCAACTGCGATGGAGACAGGTGTGGTTCAGTGACGAGTCCCGATTTCTGCTCCGACGTCATGATGGAAGATGTCGCGTGTATAGGCGTCGTGGTGAACGTTATGCGGCAAACTGCGTGCAGGAAGTGGACAGATTCGGCGGGGGTAGTGTCATGGTGTGGGCAGCCATCTCACACACTGGCAGAACTGACCTGGTCCACGTGCAGGGCAACCTGAATGCACAGGGCTACATTGACCAGATCCTCCGGCCACACATCGTTCCAGTTATGGCCAACGCCAACGCAGTGTTCCAACATGACAACGCCAGGCCTCACACAGCACGTCTCACAACGGCTTTCCTACAGAACAACAACATTAATGTCCTTCCTTGGCCATCGATATCACCGGATTTGAACCCAATTGAGCATCTATGTGACGAGTTGGACCGACGCCTCTGACAGCGACAACCACAGCCCCAGACCCTGCCCGAGCTGGCAGCAGCCTTGCAGGCCGAGTGGGCCACCATCCCCCGGGACGTCATCCGTACTCTGGTTGCTTCAATGGGCAGGCGGTGCCAGGCAGTTGTCAACACACGCGGAGGCCACACCCGGTATTGACTCCAGATGACCTTGACCTTGGTGGTGTGTCCTATCACTTACTCACAATGGACTAGAGTGAATTGTGAACAATCCTGCAACATTTGGTAATTATCGGACTCACCATTCAATAATTAAATCAATTCTCCAAATGTTACGACAATGTGGTTTTGCGTTTCTTCTTTTGAAGAGTATATAATGAACATGAAAAGCACAAGTCTATTTGTTGACAGTATTATTGAAATCGATACAACATACAGGTGGACAAATGATGACTTCGGCTTATACACAAGGCTGATGATTTTGTACTAGATATTTAGGGTCAAACTAAGAGGTCAGCTTATCCAAGGAGTCGGCTAATACACAGCAATATACAGTAAATAAAATAATTAAAAATAAATAAATATAGTATATGCTTAGTTTAAAGACACCGCTATAATTAATCAATGGCTGGTGGATCTCCATATCTGGTAATTCTGACAGTCTGCAGAGGAAATGCACTATTTTTCCATTAATGTCTGAACGTGTGCAGTCAACGTGACAAGAGATTGCTGCGATTAAGGCCTTTAAAAACAATGCACCGTCACTTACATGTAGTTGTATGTAATTATCAAACTGAAAACATGTCAGTCAAATTACTCATTTATTATTGTAACGCATGAAACAATATTTTATATGCATTTGAGTAAAACAGCCATTTAAAGGGACATTCCTGAGTTTACTGCAGTTTTTAAAGATGTTATCAACTAATAAGATGTTTTTACGATTAAACTTATATATTAAATATATTTTCTTGTTTAGAATATTAGTGGCTGTATATTAAACGTGTTTCTGATCATTCTAATATTTGTACTAGGTTCATTTTCATTTTATTTCCTAAAATTTTTGTTTTTCGTACATACTAAATTATTTGAAGACAAAATCCAGTTTGGGCTTCTTACAAATATTAAGAAGACCAGAAACACATTGAATATACAGACAATGATATTCTAAACAAGAAAATATATTTAATATGTAAGTTTAATCGTATAAATATTTTATTAGTCGGAAATATCTTACAATGCAGCAAACTCAGGAATGTCCCTTTAACGCATGATTTTCAAAAATTTTAAATAAAAATAAATCAGCCTTCATTGGAACTGAAAAGATACATAATGTCCTCCTTTGTTATTTCACTACAACTTAGCAAAACATTCTTTGTTTGTTTTTAACTTAACTTTATTATAAGCTAACCTTTAATCATCTCAAGATTAGAACATTTAAAAAACACCCAGCACAACACTGGGTGAAAAGTGAAAGCTGTGACAGTTGTAGTCTCAGAGAATTTAATTATTAATATCCCACAGGGAAACAGACAGAACATTAATAAAATAAAAACTAAAACGTTTTTCTTCTGTTTTTTTTTGGTGAGGCAAGACATGTGCAAGGTAAATATCAAAGGTCTGTAGAAATGTGCATTTAAAAGATCTGTTGCTATTAATGGAATAATGTAGCGGGTTCCTCTCTTAAATTAAGACTATATACATGTATATATTTTAGAATTACCAAATGTTTGCATTCCGTTGCTATTAATGGAATAATGTAGCGGGTTCCTCTCTTAAACTAAGACTATATACATGTATATATTTTAGAATTACCAAATGTTTGCATTCCGTTAGATGAAAGGGTGGGACGTAGCTCAGAGGTACAGCACTCGCTTGATGCGCGGTCGGTCTGGGATCGATCCCCGTCGATGGGCCCATTGGGCTATTTCTCGTCACAGCCAGTGCACCACAACTGGTATATCAAAGGCCGTGGTATGTGCTATCCTGTCAAGGCCACACACCACCATTTGTTGTGTTGTTACTTGCTGTAGCAGCTTAATACAGTCCGGTTTACAAAATAAACTTTAACTTCAAGGCCACACACCACCATTTGTTGTGTTGTTACTTGCTGTAGCAGCTTAATACAGTCCGGTTTACAAAATAAACTTTAACTTCAAGGCCACACACCACCATTTGTTGTGTTGTTACTTGCTGTAGCAGCTTAATACAGTCCGGTTTACAAAATAAACTTTAACTTCAAGGCCACACACCACCATTTGTTGTGCCGTTACTTGCTGTAGCAGCTTAATACAGTCCGGTTTACAAAATAAACTTTAACTTGAAGGCCACACACCACCATTTGTTGTGTTGTTACTTGCTGTAGCAGCTTAATACAGTCCGGTTTACAAAATAAACTTTAACTTCAAGGCCACACACCACCATTTGTTGTGTTGTTACTTGCTGTAGCAGCTTAATACAGTCCGGTTTACAAAATAAACTTTAACTTGAAGGCCACACACCACCATTTGTTGTGTTGTTACTTGCTGTAGCAGCTTAATACAGTCCGGTTTACAAAATAAACTTTAACTTCAAGGCCACACACCACCATTTGTTGTGTTGTTACTTGCTGTAGCAGCTTAATACAGTCCGGTTTACAAAATAAACTTTAACTTCAAGGCCACACACCACCATTTGTTGTGCCGTTACTTGCTATAGCAGCTTAATACAGTCCGGTTTACAAAATAAACTTTAACTTGAAGGCCACACACCACCATTTGTTGTGTTGTTACTTGCTGTAGCAGCTTAATACAGTCCGGTTTACAAAATAAACTTTAACTTCAAGGCCACACACCACCATTTGTTGTGTTGTTACTTGCTGTAGCAGCTTAATACAGTCCGGTTTACAAAATAAACTTTAACTTGAAGGCCACACACCACCATTTGTTGTGTTGTTACTTGCTGTAGCAGCTTAATACAGTCCGGTTTACAAAATAAACTTTAACTTCAAGGCCACACACCACCATTTGTTGTGTTGTTACTTGCTGTAGCAGCTTAATACAGTCCGGTTTACAAAATAAACTTTAACTTCAAGGCCACACACCACCATTTGTTGTGCCGTTACTTGCTATAGCAGCTTAATACAGTCCGGTTTACAAAATAAACTTTAACTTGAAGGCCACACACCACCATTTGTTGTGTTGTTACTTGCTGTAGCAGCTTAATACAGTCCGGTTTACAAAATAAACTTTAACTTCAAGGCCACACACCACCATTTGTTGTGTTGTTACTTGCTGTAGCAGCTTAATACAGTCCGGTTTACAAAATAAACTTTAACTTGAAGGCCACACACCACCATTTGTTGTGTTGTTACTTGCTGTAGCAGCTTAATACAGTCCGGTTTACAAAATAAACTTTAACTTCAAGGCCACACACCACCATTTGTTGTGCCGTTACTTGCTATAGCAGCTTAATACAGTCCGGTTTACAAAATAAACTTTAACTTGAAGGCCACACACCACCATTTGTTGTGTTGTTACTTGCTGTAGCAGCTTAATACAGTCCGGTTTACAAAATAAACTTTAACTTCAAGGCCACACACCACCATTTGTTGTGTTGTTACTTGCTGTAGCAGCTTAATACAGTCCGGTTTACAAAATAAACTTTAACTTCAAGGCCACACACCACCATTTGTTGTGTTGTTACTTGCTGTAGCAGCTTAATACAGTCCGGTTTACAAAATAAACTTTAACTTCAAGGCCACACACCACCATTTGTTGTGTTGTTACTTGCTGTAGCAGCTTAATACAGTCCGGTTTACAAAATAAACTTTAACTTCAAGGCCACACACCACCATTCATTGTGTCGTTACTTGCTGTAGCAGCTTAATACAGTCCGGTTTACAAAATAAACTTTAACTTCAAGGCCACACACCACCATTCATTGTGTCGTTACTTGCTGTAGCAGCTTAATACAGTCCGGTTTACAAAATAAACTTTAACTTCAAGGCCACACACCACCATTTGTTGTGTTGTTACTTGCTGTAGCAGCTTAATACAGTCCGGTTTACAAAATAAACTTTAACTTCAAGGCCACACACCACCATTCATTGTGTCGTTACTTGCTGTAGCAGCTTAATACAGTCCGGTTTACAAAATAAACTTTAACTTCAAGGCCACACACCACCATTTGTTGTGCCGTTACTTGCTATAGCAGCTTAATACAGTCCGGTTTACAAAATAAACTTTAACTTCAAGGCCACACACCACCATTCATTGTGTCGTTACTTGCTGTAGCAGCTTAATACAGTCCGGTTTACAAAATAAACTTTAACTTCAAGGCCACACACCACCATTTGTTGTGTTGTTACTTGCTATAGCAGCTTAATACAGTCCGGTTTACAAAATAAACTTTAACTTCAAGGCCACACACCACCATTCATTGTGTCGTTACTTGCTGTAGCAGCTTAATACAGTCCGGTTTACAAAATAAACTTTAACTTCAAGGCCACACACCACCATTTGTTGTGTTGTTACTTGCTGTAGCAGCTTAATACAGTCCGGTTTACAAAATAAACTTTAACTTCAAGGCCACACACCACCATTTGTTGTGCCGTTACTTGCTGTAGCAGCTTAATACAGTCCGGTTTACAAAATAAACTTTAACTTGAAGGCCACACACCACCATTCATTGTGTTGTTACTTGCTGTAGCAGCTTAATACAGTCCGGTTTACAAAATAAACTTTAACTTGAAGGCCACACACCACCATTCATTGTGTTGTTACTTGCTGTAGCAGCTTAATACAGTCTGGTTTACAAAATAAACTTTAAACTTCAAAGCAGCTTAATACAATCCGGTTTACAAAATAAACTTTAACTTCAAGGCCACACACCACCATTCATTGTGTCGTTACTTGCTGTAGCAGCTTAATACAGTCCGGTTTACAAAATAAACTTTAACTTCAAGGCCACACACCACCATTTGTTGTGCCGTTACTTGCTATAGCAGCTTAATACAGTCTGGTTTACAAAATAAACTTTAACTTCAAGGCCACACACCACCATTTGTTGTGTTGTTACTTGCTGTAGCAGCTTAATACAGTCCGGTTTACAAAATAAACTTTAACTTCAAGGCCACACACCACCATTTGTTGTGTTGTTACTTGCTGTAGCAGCTTAATACAGTCCGGTTTACAAAATAAACTTTAACTTCAAGGCCACACACCACCATTTGTTGTGCCGTTACTTGCTGTAGCAGCTTAATACAGTCCGGTTTACAAAATAAACTTTAACTTCAAGGCCACACACCACCATTTGTTGTGTTGTTACTTGCTGTAGCAGCTTAATACAGTCCGGTTTACAAAATAAACTTTAACTTCAAGGCCACACACCACCATTCATTGTGTCGTTACTTGCTGTAGCAGCTTAATACAGTCCGGTTTACAAAATAAACTTTAACTTCAAGGCCACACACCACCATTTGTTGTGTTGTTACTTGCTGTAGCAGCTTAATACAGTCCGGTTTACAAAATAAACTTTAACTTCAAGGCCACACACCACCATTCATTGTGTCGTTACTTGCTGTAGCAGCTTAATACAGTCCGGTTTACAAAATAAACTTTAACTTCAAGGCCACACACCACCATTTGTTGTGCCGTTACTTGCTATAGCAGCTTAATACAGTCTGGTTTACAAAATAAACTTTAACTTCAAGGCCACACACCACCATTTGTTGTGTTGTTACTTGCTGTAGCAGCTTAATACAGTCCGGTTTACAAAATAAACTTTAACTTCAAGGCCACACACCACCATTTGTTGTGCCGTTACTTGCTGTAGCAGCTTAATACAGTCCGGTTTACAAAATAAACTTTAACTTCAAGGCCACACACCACCATTTGTTGTGTTGTTACTTGCTGTAGCAGCTTAATACAGTCCGGTTTACAAAATAAACTTTAACTTCAAGGCCACACACCACCATTCATTGTGTCGTTACTTGCTGTAGCAGCTTAATACAGTCCGGTTTACAAAATAAACTTTAACTTCAAGGCCACACACCACCATTTGTTGTGTTGTTACTTGCTGTAGCAGCTTAATACAGTCCGGTTTACAAAATAAACTTTAACTTCAAGGCCACACACCACCATTCATTGTGTTGTTACTTGCTGTAGCAGCTTAATACAGTCCGGTTTAGAAAATAAACTTTAACTTCAAGGCCACACACCACCATTTGTTGTGTTGTTACTTGCTGTAGCAGCTTAATACAGTCTGGTTTAGAAAATAGTTCCTCATAAAAAAAATACTACAAAATTCTGATATGCTTTTTGAAATCTTTCTTTGATGATTACACATAGGTTGACATCTGTAGTATTTAAATAACCCATTGATTTGAAGTAACTTGTTATAGTGTAATACTAACTGATAACCACTGTGCAAGTGGTATGGTGCCACTTATATAACAGCAATACGAGGCGGTGGTCGGGCATAGAGGCCATTAATTGAAAAATTTCATGGTCGACCTACGTTGATTTTTTATATGGTACATGTCAGTTGAAAGCACGGTTACAGCTAATCCCAGACCACTGAACCTTCTGACTATAGAGTGGTCCCCGAGAGCACTCCCTAAAATTTAGTCACACGACCCTCTCGACAGTGTTGTATTTTTCACAGAATATCTTCTGACATAGAAACTGTATTGAAATGCATGGAGTAATTAATGGTGGTGTGTAACCTTAACAACAAAACATTTTATAGCATACGTAAATAACTGATCAATATCGAGTTATGTACTTCCAAAATGTGTCGTTAAATGTACAGTACTAATTTTACACATCAAAAGACTCTTTAGATTCAGTGCAGGAACATAATCTGAGATTGTCATTAAGAACGTTGTTTGAAGATTTCAGAGAAGAAACGCAGCAAAACAATATGTGGGTGAGAATTAACTGGGGGAAAAAGAAAGAAAAGAAAAAGAAAGAAAAGAAAAAGAAAAGAATGTTTGCTTAATATCTTTGACCTTCTAAAACCGGGGCCATTTGGCCTCTATTGTTATTTCAATTTTCAACACTTGGTCAGAAAATAACAAAAACAAACCAACAAAAAAACCCCAAAACAACAACCTTTTAGTATGTTTCAATATCAAATACATGTAGTTAAAATTAAATTCTATGACTTCATGCATACAATCACTACTTTGTAAAGAGATCTACAATGGGGGGGAGGGGGGAGGGGGGGGAGGGGAGATAAAATATTAGTTTCGTAATTCAATACGAAACCCTCCCAAGGTCAAATGTAACTTTTATAACAATTTGTAATTAGAAAATGCATGGGTCATAAATGTGTTAACATCTTGTTTGTAGTACAAACGTATTCTTCATTTCAAATTTGACGATTATTTGATTATTCCGTATGCAAACTGATCATTTACTGGTTACATGGGTACGTAATACAATTTAAACAGGTCACGTACCGTGAGTTATTTATTGATGGAATACTATAGAATTAAAACAGGGAAACATACATGGCCTATTTGTTGGCTGTGTATTACTATTTGTTGATTACATAATTCTATTTACTGATTGGGTAATACTGCTTAAGACAAGAGAGAGAGTTAATGAGATAGTATTACAACAACTGAGTAAGTCACAGAATATTTGCCAATACCTGAAATATGCCAATATTTGTCAATAGCTGAAATATGCCAATATTTGCCAATAGCTGAAATATGCCAATATTTGTCAATTGCTGAAATATGCCAATATTTGCTGATAGCTGAAACATGCCAATATTTGTCGATAGCTGAATTAAATATGCCAATATTTGCCGATAGCTGAAACATGCCAATATTTGCCGATAGCTGAAACATGCCAATATTTGTCGATAGCTGAAACATGCCAATATTTGCCGATAGCTGAAATATGCCAATATTTGTTGATAGCTGAAATATGCCAATATTTGCCAATAGCTGAAATATGCCAATATTTGCCGATAGCTGAAACATGCCAATATTTGTCAACAGCTGAAATATGCCATAACAGAGATTTAGGACAGTTAGTAGTTACAGTAATTAGCATATATATATATATAACACTGATTTGCTCACATTACTAATTAACATACAGACAACAACGGCTCAATAATGGATACTGGTTATATAGTTCACACATGTCTAAGAAAACCTTACCTTTGATTTTAAAGCAGACATTATTAAGTGTTCCCAAAACAATTAAGAATAAAATTTAAACTGATTTTAAATATTTTTTTCCTTCTCAAATACATGAGTATGCATATACAAACGCATGCACGCTAAAGAACAGAAAAAAGAAAACCTTATCTTTCGAGGTTCAAAAGTAATTAGTGCCAAGTTTCTAATAGCAAATAACCTAATTCAAATAATCTATAACTCTGAGACAGATGGCCATTTTGTACTTACAGCAACAGGGGGAAAAAAAAGAAAGAAAAAAAAGAGCTAAGTATTCTGTTTCGTTTATTTGTCTGTAGGCAATTACAAGAAACAAAACGTTACATTGCTATTTTCAGAGTGTTTGCATTTTAGCAGTAGTTTAGTTTAAGTTTCTCTCATCTTAAAACACATGTTTTGTAATTGAAGAAAAACACACTAAGCATTCTGTTTTCTTCATGTCTGTAGGTAATTAATAGATGAGAAATATCACAGAACGCCTGACACATGGATTAAAGGTACGCACTTGTATAAAACAAATAAATAAAAACATTAAAGTCTGTTTTATTTGATAACACCACTAAAGCACATTAATTAATCGTTGGCTATTGAATGATAAACATTTGGTAATTTTGACATACCTGTACATTTGGTAATCCGTTACATTTTTGACATACCTGTATATGTCTTCGAGCACGTAATACTGAACCGTTAAAATTTGTATTTTTTTTTTTTTTAGCAGCAAGCTTAGATGAATATTTTTATAATAAAATGGCTATTTCAAGACAGGATCCAGCTTACGTAATATTTGTGATAACTAAAATGCTATTTCAATACTTATACTTCTTAAAATTTGTATAACTAAAATGGCTATTTCAATACTTTTCCACTTTTTTTTTTTTCATCAGTTCAATACTTTTCCAGCTTAGATGAATATTTTGTGTAAAACTATTTCAAAATGGCTATAACTTCAATACTTTATCCACTTCTTAGATGAATAGTATAACTAAAATGGCTATTTCAATACTTTATCCACTGTAGATGAATATTTGTGTATAACTCAAACTCTTTCAATACTTTATCCCTTCTTAGAACCAATTTGTGTATAACATGGCTATTTCAATATTGATCCACTTCTAAGTACAGATTACCTGTATATGTACTCAAACATCCTCCCTAACCAATTTAGACAGCATTTCATTGGTTCATTCTCTCAAATGGGTGAAGCATGCATCACTTTCAATTAAGACGACTTTTCGGTCGTTCTTCATGATTAAGACAGACAAAATAAAAGTCTGTGACTAGCTGAAATGGGTGGACAATGTTCAGTTGCTGTCTCAGATGGCAACCATTTTTATCTATTATATTCTGTCAGACTTAATTATTTTTTATTTAATCTCATGTGGACTACCAAAAACCAGAGGTAATTAAGTGACCTTCAACTTGCAATATTGTTAGACTAAATAATTTTTCATTTAATCTCAAGTCGACTGCTAAAAACCAGAGGTAATATATTAACTGTTTCGGTGACCTTCACCTTGCAATATTTACTGACAAACACCACTTGCCAGCAATCCCGAAAAGTCCATCATTTGTGATAAAAACACAATAATAATACTTCATCCTGAAACTGATATCAGTGAGCAGTGGTCAGTTTTATATCTGCACATGCAGGAAGTGAAGCCATTATTTATTGTTCACTGCTCTTAGGCGCTATCCCTCCATGGAAATCAGAGCATCAATAAACTGATGGCTTGAGCCTCTCTGCCAATAAACGCAAAATTAACGTAATTCTTACAGCGCCGGCAGACTGACAATACAATCAAGAGGGGACGAGAAGACTCACATTACGGCTGTAGTATATTCACAAGGAAAACGAGATTAAACTCAAACACATCAAGTGTAAGCTGGAAGTGTGTCCAGTCCGGAGTCTTATTAAACGATCGCCTCGTGGAGAGCTTGAGGTGGACGCCGCTAGACATAGAGAAATGAAATTTGTTACGTGTGTCTGTCAACCATTGTTTTCACCAACCAGTGCTATATGCTGGTCTTCTTCTTTTCGTTCACTCTAATCATGACTGTCGAGTCCTAAATACAGTGTACCCTCCATTTATTGCCTCCCGATTTAACGCCAACCCCTCCTACCTCCAACTTCTTTTCAAGTACCGTTTGTATCTCCCTTTAATTCCCTTGATTTACTGCCACTCTCGCTATCCACAAACGTCCTTTTTGAACCAAACTCCGTTTAGTCATTATAATCCCCTCGATGATACCACCAACAGTGTGGTCAGCAGTTAATCGTAGTGCTGGAATTAACCTGTTGATTGGTAAAAATCTAACACCAATGACCACCGCTAGTATACAGTAAATGTGCTTTGTGTTATTGAGTGGCAATTAGCAATAAATGCGTTGGGTAGCCACGGTATTCATGCCCAATTAGCACTCGCGGTTCAGGAACAAATGACAGTCTGATGATTATGTGACTGATAGGTACATTTGATTCGTTATTTCATTCATGGATTAATTACTACAGGTCTGGTACTGATCTCTAGTTACCACTAAATGACGGCATTCGTCTGATAAAACAAGCCTGGGACATTGTCAGTGCCATGACCATCAAAAACTGTTGGATTCATACAAGAGCCTCACGCAGAGTTGCTTTGAAGCACCAGCCAATGAAATGACAGCATCACGTGATCTCGTTGGTGACGTAACACACAGGTTTTTGGGGGTTTTTTTTTATCACCAATGAACTCGAATGGATTTTGATCAGTTTGTCAATGTTGATAAAGAGGTTGCGACATTTGCCAGTCTCAGTGATGAGCAGACTGTTGAAAGTGTCACGATAACTTGTGAGAAAACGTGAGATGACCATGAAGAAGAGTCCAACACTGAACCGGAGCCCATTTCTTCAGTAGCCATGTAGTACCCGGGATGCCATTAAAATGTAAAATTTTCATTTTGTAGAAGGGAATCAACATTCTGACTTACCATGTTTATAAATACAGAAAATATCTGATACTTTCTTATCTGGTCCTTATTTTTATTTTATTTTATTTTTGTTACTGCCTGTTAGTTTTATTTAAAACGTGTCATTCTGTTGACATTTAGCAACTTCAAACAAAATATGTTTGATAGTAAACCCAAGGCACCCTCACTATACCACCAACTCGATATAACGCCAAAATTGCATTGCTACATTAGTTGGCGTTAAATCGAGGTATATACTGTAGGTTGTTTTCCAAATCAAAACAATTCAACCCAACATCAGGGTGAACTGGGCAGTTTTATCAAGGTCCCTTTTCTCTATGTAGGTTGACTGCCAGTAGCTTGGATGGGCCGTTTTGAGGCTAGGGGGCCCAGCACTGTGCCTGCCTGGGGGGTTCTCCACAGGACCAGCACTATACCTTGTTTTCTTGTTTGTTACAGTCACAATGATGTGTGTCATGCATATGGCTGTGACTGGCCACCTCAGATGCCTGGATTGGTATCCCAAGTGTTTACTTCACCCCTGTGCCACTTTGAGACTCAGCAAGAACACTTTAGCAGCGGCCATTGCATGCTGGTCTGACACACACCACAAACTAACGGTCGCCACTATAGTAGGGGAATATATATAGTAGGTGGTTACAAATGCATCCTAACAATGCTGGAAGGAAGTTTGTTTTGTTTAACTACACCAATAGAGCACATTGATTAATGAATCATTGGCTATTGGCTGTCAAACATTTGGTAATTCTGACTTGTAATCATCAGAGGAAACCCGCTACATTTTTCCTAATGCAGCAAGGGATCTTTTATATGCACTTCCCCACAGACAGGACAGCACATACCACGGCCTTTGTGCACTGGTTGGAATGGGAAAAAACCAATCAGCTTAATGGATCCACCAAGGTGGTTTGATTCTGCGACGCAAGTACGTCAAGCGAGCACTCAACCGACTGAGCTAAATCCCGCCCCATGTTTGAAGTAACCAGTGAACACTCATTGAAGTGGTCAGACCATGTCCACAGCTACAAAGCTGATGGGAAACTGCAGGTGTGTGGCGAGCGCTTTACCACTGGGCTAAGTCCTGCCCCCTTCAATAATTAAGACATATATACGTCCTCCCACATCCTCCCTCTGTGGAGTGCATGCATCACGGGCCTGTTGTTAGGACTACGGATCTGGTAAAGAGGCATGGAAACCGTAACCCTTTCAAGGGATTAAGTGAGTATATGGCCAATCAATAAAAGTTCTACCCTCTCTGACCCAATTTCAATAATTCAGATTCATTAGCAAACATCTGTCTTTTGTTACCCTCCCCCGCACCCTACCATATATGGAGTCTTAACTGCCCTGTTACTGCTGCACACACAAACAAATCAAGGAGTAGTATTGATTCGGTAGGTTTTGGAGGTCACTGGAAGGTTCATGAAAAAGTGTGTATTCTTTCCCCAATCAGGATTTCTGCCAAAGGGTAAAACGGATATGGTGCCATGCATACCCAAAATTTGTTGCAGATTAAAAAAAACATTAAGTTAACCTTTTGACAAAATTAATGACACTTATCATTACTGTATGATTTTTTTAACCCTAACCCTAAACCTAACCCATTTTCTTTCTGGGGGAGGCCCCTCCCCCCATAGACCCTGTTGACTGTGGTTGCATTCAATTCCATAGCACCATACCCAAAAATTTCTTTCTGACAGAAACACTACCAATATACCATTTTAATAAGATGTACTTAAATTAAAAAATAGAATGACTAAACAGGAAGTTCTGATGTTACTTTCTCTTCCCTCTCCCAGGGGAGTTTCACTGTCCTACTAATGCTGTTGCAAAACTTTCTTTAAGTGGTATAATTGGCACCAGAACCTTCCAAAGATCAGAAAAATGTTTGATAAAGAAATATAAAACTCCATTTCTCAATACAATAAGTCTTAGAATACATTTTATAAAATTTACACTCCAGTACCCTCCCTTTAGCAGAGAATCTCACTGCCCTGTATTAAAATATCAAGTGAACGTTCAATCAAGAGATTTTGTTCATTCCCCCCCACCCCCATTACAGTAAAATTCATTTAGTATGTCTACATTCTACAGGAAGGAAGGAAATGTTTTATTTAACGACGCACTCAACGCATTTTATTTACAGTTATATGGCATCAGACATACATGTATGGTTAAGGATCACACAGATATTGAGAGAGGAAACCCGCTGTTGCCACTTCATGGGCTACTCTTTTTCGATTAGCAGCAAGGGATCTTTTATATGCACCATCCCATAGACAGGATAGCACATATCACGGCCTTTGATGTACCAGTCGTGGTGCACTGGCTGGAGCGAGAAATAGTGCAATGGGCCCACGGACGGGATCGATCGCAAACCGACCGCGCATCAAGCGAGTGCTGTACCACTGGGCTACGCCTCACCCACACTGTCGAGGATTACGCAACTCGATACATACTGCCATACAAACGTCCATTATACAGTCTTGTCAAGGCAGGTTTTGTTGGTGGGTTCTTTATGAGACAAAATTTGAGAAATATTGATTCCCTAGAGTGGCGCTTTATCAACTTAATCATTCTACACGCTTGACAACAATTGACCAATCAATACGTGTTTTGAAAAACATCCACCATAAATCAATTTTCTGTCCTTATACAGCATAGGCCTGTATGAAATTTGACAAGAGTTGTTTAATTCAAAAAATGTTTTTTTTCTCTCAAATGATTGGCATCAAAAACCAAGGACTGGAGCGTGGAGGTGGAGAGAAAAGTTGTTAAAGGATAAGAAAACCAAGAAATGATATATATCCTAGGAAATATTCCTGGGGAGATAGGTATTTCCTAGAATATAAGAGATTTTCAGGGGAGTAAATTTCCTATGACACCGGGTATGGTAGATTTCATTTCTTGTCAAAATTATTATATACTGAACAAAATAAGAAACTTCCGCTAACTTTGCTTGAACATAACTTGATGAAAACAAACCGGGGGAATAATTGTTATATATGCGTTTAAAGAGTGTTCCATGATGCATCGTTTGGTGCAAAAATCATGGCCATAGGCTAACAGAAACTGGGAGAAATGTTGACCAAGTGTGATAGGGGCTAAAAAAAAAAAAAAAAACCCACTTAATAACGGGTATGACCACCTCATGAATTGACCACTGCAGTGCACCACAGGCACATAGAAATGACTAAAGTGTTGATTTCTGCCTGTGGAATATTGTTCCATTCCTGAATGAGCGCTTGACGAAGTTTGTTGACGTTAGTGGGTGGGTTGGGACGACAGCTCAATCGTCTGTCCAAACTATCCCAGACATGTTCGATGCGGTTGAGATCAGGACTTTTAGCGGGCCAGTCATCAATGAAATCAATGTTATTTGTCCTAAGAAAATTTACAGTGTCTCTAGCTGTATGAGAGGTGGCATTACCATGCTGAAAAATCGAGATGTTGGCATTGTTATGGAACAGAGGAATGACGTGATGAGTGAGAATGTCATCGTGGTAACGTTGAGCATTTAAATTGCCATCAATGACAACTAGTGGTGAACGATAACCATGGACAATGGCTGCCCAGACCATGACAGAACCCCCACCCCCGAAACGATCTCGTTCAAGAACACAACAGTCAGCATAGCGTTCATTTCTCCTATGGTAGACGCGCACCCTGCCATCACCACGTTGTAAAGAAAATCTGGATTCATCCGAAAAAAGAACGGTATTCCAGCGTCGCCGTATCCAACGAGTGTGTACACGTGCCCAATTAAGACGATTTAGACGATGACGTTGCGTTAAAACGCATCCGACGTAAGGACGTCGTGCATGTAAACCGTTTTCCCGCATACGATTACGAACAGTTTGCCCACTGATTTGGTTATTATGAAGCCCAGGTGTGTTAGCAGCAGTAGCAGTGGCAGTTTGGAATCGATTGCGCAAATGCGTGTTCATGATATAGCGGTCTTGACCACACATTGTAACACACAGACGTCCACGACGTGGCAAGTCGATGGTGCTTCCTGTCGTTCGAAATCTTACGCGAAGATTTTGTATCGCTCGACTAGAACTCCCAACATGCCTTGCAACGTCTTCTGTCGACATGCCAGCATCAAGCATGCCAATCGCCCGTTCGCATAAATTATTGGGTATTCTTGGCATACTAAAAATACTACAATGTAAAAAACTTATTTTTTAAAATAAATTTTGAAGCGTTTTCGTTCACTTGACAACAATGTCAGTAAGACAAGTAAAACAAATTGACCGAATACTACACGGGACATGTCGAACCATGCATGCACGTGCAAATTGAATTTCACGTTGTCGACGATTAACAGTGCAAAAATAATCTATAAAATTCATGAATCCTGATAATACAGCTCAAGGCTAATACTACCTATATAATTTCATTACACAATGAATTCTTTAACACAACAAATACTATATGTACAAATCGGAAGTTTCTTTTTTTGTTCAGTATAGTAGAGTGTAATCAGGGTTTTTGCCAGAGGGTACGAAATTAATGGATACATTTTTATACTTTTTAGAAAGACGATAGTAATTAAGAGAAGTGATGTTTACAATTTGTCGAAGTACTTGAAATGTAGTGTTGAGGTTCACAAGAGTTGAACCAACTTGACTTGTTACTTACGATCTGTTTTGTTTTTATTATGTACATTCAAATTATTTCTTGGCAAAAACCCTGGCAATAATAATAATATGGGATTGAACATCAATATCACAGTTGACTCCCTCAAACCGCCTAGTGTAAGGGGAGCTTTACCTCTGGCTCCCCAATCACTCCCCTGAGACTAGTTCAGGAAGTATAATTTTCAGCTCCACTTAGCATGTGAATTAAAAAACCAAGGAAGGAAATGTTTTATTTAACGATGCACTCAACACATTTTATTCACGGTTATATGGCATCAAACATATTGTTAAGAATAAACAGATATTGAGATTGCTGCTAATCAAAAAGACTAACCCATGATGTGGCGACAGCGGGTTTCCTCTCTCAATATCTGTGTGGTCCTTAACCATATGTCTGACACCATATAACCATAAATAAAAGTTTTCAGTGTGTCGTTAAATAAAACATTTCCTATTGTTACTGACAGATCTGCTTCCAGATACATACACTATGGATGTGGATTTTGGTGGCAGTCACTAAATGCTGTCAGTGTTGGTGTAATCACCGATGTTTTTCCATCAGTATAGTTCAATCAAACATTATTTACATGTAAGGGGTGGGACATATAACCCAGTGGTAAAGCACTCACTTGAAGTGCAGTTGGTCTGTAGGATCAATTCCCGTCAGTGGGCCCTATGGGTTATGTCTTGTTCCAGCCAGTGCTCCACAAAGGCTATGGTATGTAATATCCTGTCTGTGGGATGATGCGTAAAAAAGACCCCTTGCTACTAATTGCAAAGAGTAGTTCAATGCATGGCGGCAGCAGGTTACCTCTCTCATTATCTGTGTGGTCCTCAACCATACCATATGTCCAATGCCATATAATCGTAATTAGAATGTGTTGACTACGGTATGTGTCAAATGAACCATTTCTTTCTTTCTTACTTATATTATGAAAAATCAGTTGTTCGTTTTTTTAACAACAAATCATTAAAAAAAACCTGGTCAGTGTGTAAAATATCTTGGTGAATCCATTGAGTGAGTTTGATCCCGTGACCCACGGCACCGAGGCGAGTCTTGTAACACCACAACTATCCCACTTACAACCGCTTGAAAATGGCAACCGACGTTCTGGACAAACTTCAGTGGTTATCAATACGACAAATGTCACGGCAACGATTCCATCGATACTGGTAATACCAGAAATCAGTGAAAGATCACAAAGTTTGTGAAAAAAACATTCCATAGGCTTGTCTAGATTTCACAAAGGTCACACAGACAGGTTCCTGGCTTTGATTATCCTAACTGATGGAAATCACATTGGACGAGAGAGAAAAATGGTGTATCAGGTTTGGATGAATTTAAAAACTGCGTCTGCTACCGAAATGTGAAAATGATTTAGGATTTAGTTATCGGTGGATATAAAATCAGAGGTTTATGCTTATTTTTTTTCCTATCACAGACAAATGATTTTCTCATTGTTTATTTCTCCGATATCTAAAATATTCAGATGTCTTCAATTTTATTATCTATCACATGCAATGTGGTGGAGGGGTGGGGTGGGGGTGGGGGTCGGGGGCAGAGAGCAGAGAGAGAGGCGAGGAGGGAGGGGAGGGAGGGAGGGATGTATCTGGAGGGAGAGAGAGAGAGAGAGAGAGAGAGAGAGAGAGAGGGAGAGAGTTGCGTTGGGAAGGGTGAAAGATATTTTGGGGGGAAGTCGAGTGGGGGAGAAGACGGAGGGAGTCCCCCCGGGTGAAGGGGAGGAGGAGAGAGAGAGGAGAGAGGGAGAGAGGAGAGAGAGGAGGAGAGAGAGGAAGAAAGGAGAGAGTATGAGAGAGGAGAGAGAGAGAGAGAGAGAGAGAGAGAGAGAGAGAGAGAGAGAGAGAGAGAGAGAGAGAGAGAGAGAGAGAGAGAGAGAGAGAGAGAGAGAGAGAGAGACAGAGAGACACAGACAGACAGACAGACAGAGAGAAAGAGGAGAGAAAAAGAGAGATAGAGAATGAAGAGAAAGAAACAAAGATAGAATGAGAAAGAAAAATGTTTAGACTTAAACAACAATAAAACCCACACATTAAAAAAAAAATTGTTTTAAATTCAACTTTATTGATCCATCATTGGTCTATTTTTCTTTTTTAATAACTCCACATGGACACTGTAACTAGTTTATATTCTGCCTGTGACGCTCACAGACGCGTGTTGCCCGGAGGGTGAGCGAATATTAAGCTGTGTTCCTTGTTCCAGCAATCCACACATCATCAAGTCTGCAGCAATTCCTCGGGGTATCGCAGGTCTATTATAACTAAACCAATGGATCGAACATTTCCCATTACAGCTGCATGTAACTACATGTGTAGATAAATGTGTTTTTACACATCCTAAAAACAAGCCTTATGTTGTGTAATGGCTGGTTAAAAAATAACCGAATGGGGTGAGAAGCAATTTGTGTGTTCTGGTGTACTAGTACCATATGTACATGTATTTGATAAGTTTTTTTTTTTTTTTTTTTTTTTTTTTTTTTTTTTTTTAAAGACAATTCCTATATAAGAAGTTTGTTTTGTTTAACGACATCACTAGAACACATAGATTTATTAAACACTGGCTACTGGATGTCAAACATATGGTCATTTTGACACATTGATATAGAGAGGAAACACACTACATTTTTCCATTGTAGCAAGGGATATTTTACAGGCACCATCCCACAGACAAGATAGCACATACCACAGCCTTTAGTGGTGTAATGGCTGGAACAAGAAATAGCCCAATTCCTATAGAGACAAATGCATGACCCACAGTTAAGGTTTGTTTAGTGTGTGTGTGAGAGAGAGAGAGAGAGAGAGAGAGAGAGAGAGAGAGAGAGAGAGAGAGAGAGAGAGAGAGAGAGAGAGAGAGAGAGACAGAGAGAGAGAGAGAGACACACACACAGAGAGAGAGACACAGAGAGAGAGAGAGAGAGAGAGAGAGAGAGAGGAGAGAGAGAGAGAGAGAGAGAGAGAGAGAGAGAGAAAGAGGGGGAGAGAGAGAGAAAGAGGGGGAGAGGGAGGGAGAGACATAGATAGACAGAGAGACAGACAGACAGACAGAGGAAGGAAGGAAATGTTTATTTAATGATGCACTCAACACATTTTATTTACGGTTATATGGCATCGGACATATGGTTAAGGACCAGACAAATATTGAGAGAGGAAACCTGCTGTTGCCACTTCATGGGCTACTCTTTTCGATTAGCAGCAAGGAATCTTTTATATGCACCATCCCATAGACAGAATAGCATACATCACGGCCTTTGATGTACCAGTTGTAGTGCACTGGCTGGAACGAGAAATAGCCAAATGGGTCCACCGATGGGGATTGATCCTAGACAGACCGCGCATCAAGTGAATTTTTTACCACTGGGCTACGTCCCGCTCAGACAGACAAAGAGACACACAGACAAAGAGACACACAGACAGACAGACAGACAGACACACGCATTAAGCTATAATACGTTAAATCCTAGTTTTTAATCCCTACCCAACCCATTATGTTCTTCCAAATAAATATTTTTTAAACCAAGGATTTAAGGCCTGCATGTCCCCGGTCTTTTAAAATGTTTATCATCCACACAAAAAATCCTTTAAATACATATGATGTTCAATATGCAGTATTTACAATGTTTATCATCCACACAAAAAATCCTTTAAATACATATGATGTTCAATATGCAGTATTTACAATGTTTGGTAAATATTAAATAAATAATAAAATACCATGCTCCTGCCCCCGCCCTAAACTGAAAGGACCGAGACAAGCATTGAATTTATGATAGCATTATAGTCAAAGAACCTTTAAGACAACTAAACTGCTTCCAATTAACATTCTCATTTTCATTACTTGCTCAATATTGTCATAATAACACTGATTTATAAGCAGACAAGCTAATCCAAGATGCTATTTCTTGCATATATTTCGACATCTTAATTAATACTTCATTAATACCGCTGACAGGTCTAGACAATGTTTACCCAAATCTTGCATGATATTAGCCACTTAACCGTATGTATGAGATGACAAACAATCCGGGAGCATGCCAGTAATATTTGAATAGCGCAATGAAAAGCTTAATTCCTGTAATCCCCAGAGAACAAAAACAGCAAATTTGTTTAATGGGCGGAGAAAGAAGAAAGGCAAACAATGTTTCCCTGTGATTGATGAGTGCACAGGGGTTGTGGCGCCACCTGTTGGCCAGGCAATTGATCGGAGCACAAACAACAGGAACGGATCGAAAGAGAAATGGTAATATTTCTGTCACCGATATTGGAATTAAAGACACATTATACGAAGAACTGGTCAGAATATCTCGGCACTGAATGACAAGCTGTGACACGGTTACCATTATGTTAATTATGTGCTGTACAGTGTCGTGTGATGTAGAATGGCATGGCTGGGAATGGCAGTCCTGTTGTGACAAAAAGGCATCATGGTGCATATGGTTCATCAGGTCTTGCCCTTTAACTACAGCTATCACCCTGGCTCTATACATAAACCCCTTAAAATTGTTCAAAGAGAGTGATTTTTGGCATGTGAAGTTTAAAAAAAAGACTCCAAAAGGATTAAATATCAATGCTCAATACGGTTATATCTTAAATGGCTTCCCATAATCAACTGATTGTAATCTAATTGATCTAACTTAGTGAAGTCATTGATTACTCCAATCAATTTCTTTAATGGCAAGGTTTCTTTTATGCCAGTGCACCACGACTGGTATACTAATCAGTAATCTAATTGATCTAACTTAGTGAAGTCATTGATTACTCCAATCAATTTCTTTAATGGTAAGGTTTGTTTTATGCCAGTGCACCACGACTGGTATACTAATCAGTAATCTAATTGATCTAACTTAGTGAAGTCATTGATTACTCCAATCAATTTCTTTAATGGCAAGGTTTGTTTTATGCCAGTGCACCACGACTGGTATACTAATCAGTAATCTAATTGATCTAACTTAGTGAAGTCATTGATTACTCCAGTCAATTTCTTTAATGGCAAGGTTTGTTTTATGCCAGTGCACCACGACTGGTATACTAATCAGTAATCTAATTGATCTAACTTAGTGAAGTCATTGATTACTCCAATCAATTTCTTTAATGGCAAGGTTTGTTTTATGCCACTGCACCACGACTGGTATACTAATCAGTAATCTAATTGATCTAACTTAGTGAAGTCATTGATTACTCCAATCAATTTCTTTAATGGCAAGGTTTGTTTTATGCCAGTGCACCACGACTGGTATACTAATCAGTAATCTAATTGATCTAACTTAGTGAAGTCATTGATTACTCCAATCAATTTCTTTAATGGCAAGGTTTGTTTTATGCCAGTGCACCACGACTGGTATACTAATCAGTAATCTAATTGATCTAACTTAGTGAAGTCATTGATTACTCCAATCAATTTCTTTAATGGTAAGGTTTGTTTTATGCCAGTGCACCACGACTGGTATACTAATCAGTAATCTAATTGATCTAACTTAGTGAAGTCATTGATTACTCCAATCAATTTCTTTAATGGCAAGGTTTGTTTTATGCCAGTGCACCACGACTGGTATACTAATCAGTAATCTAATTGATCTAACTTAGTGAAGTCATTGATTACTCCAATCAATTTCTTTAATGGCAAGGTTTGTTTTATGCCAGTGCACCACGACTGGTATACTAATCAGTAATCTAATTGATCTAACTTAGTGAAGTCATTGATTACTCCAATCAATTTCTTTAATGGCAAGGTTTGTTTTATGCCAGTGCACCACGACTGGTATACTAATCAGTAATCTAATTGATCTAACTTAGTGAAGTCATTGATTACTCCAATCAATTTCTTTAATGGCAAGGTTTGTTTTATGCCAGTGCACCACGACTGGTATACTAATCAGTAATCTAATTGATCTAACTTAGTGAAGTCATTGATTACTCCAATCAATTTCTTTAATGGCAAGGTTTGTTTTATGCCAGTGCACCACGACTGGTATACTAATCAGTAATCTAATTGATCTAACTTAGTGAAGTCATTGATTACTCCAATCAATTTCTTTAATGGTAAGGTTTGTTTTATGCCAGTGCACCACGACTGGTATACTAATCAGTAATCTAATTGATCTAACTTAGTGAAGTCATTGATTACTCCAATCAATTTCTTTAATGGCAAGGTTTGTTTTATGCCAGTGCACCACGACTGGTATACTAATCAGTAATCTAATTGATCTAACTTAGTGAAGTCATTGATTACTCCAATCAATTTCTTTAATGGCAAGGTTTGTTTTATGCCAGTGCACCACGACTGGTATACTAATCAGTAATCTAATTGATCTAACTTAGTGAAGTCATTGATTACTCCAATCAATTTCTTTAATGGCAAGGTTTGTTTTATGCCAGTGCACCACGACTGGTATACTAATCAGTAATCTAATTGATCTAACTTAGTGAAGTCATTGATTACTCCAGTCAATTTCTTTAATGGCAAGGTTTGTTTTATGCCAGTGCACCACGACTGGTATACTAATCAGTAATCTAATTGATCTAACTTAGTGAAGTCATTGATTACTCCAATCAATTTCTTTAATGGCAAGGTTTGTTTTATGCCAGTGCACCACGACTGGTATACTAATCAGTAATCTAATTGATCTAACTTAGTGAAGTCATTGATTACTCCAATCAATTTCTTTAATGGCAAGGTTTGTTTTATGCCAGTGCACCACGACTGGTATACTAATCAGTAATCTAATTGATCTAACTTAGTGAAGTCATTGATTACTCCAATCAATTTCTTTAATGGTAAGGTTTGTTTTATGCCAGTGCACCACGACTGGTATACTAATCAGTAATCTAATTGATCTAACTTAGTGAAGTCATTGATTACTCCAATCAATTTCTTTAATGGCAAGGTTTGTTTTATGCCAGTGCACCACGACTGGTATACTAATCAGTAATCTAATTGATCTAACTTAGTGAAGTCATTGATTACTCCAATCAATTTCTTTAGTGGCAAGGTTTGTTTTATGCCAGTGCACCACGACTGGTATACTAATCAGTAATCTAATTGATCTAACTTAGTGAAGTCATTGATTACTCCAATCAATTTCTTTAATGGCAAGGTTTGTTTTATGCCAGTGCACCACGACTGGTATACTAATCAGTAATCTAATTGATCTAACTTAGTGAAGTCATTGATTACTCCAATCAATTTCTTTAATGGCAAGGTTTCTTTTATGCCAGTGCACCACGACTGGTATACTAATCAGTAATCTAATTGATCTAACTTAGTGAAGTCATTGATTACTCCATAAAATGGCATCGACTTGTATACTAATGGGGAAAAAATGTAATTGATTAACTTAGTGAAGTCATTGATTACTCCAGTCAATTTCTTTAATGGCAAGGTTTGTTTTATGCCAGTGCACCACGACTGGTATACTAATCAGTAATCTAATTGATCTAACTTTGAAGTCATTGATTACTCCAATCAATTCTTTAATGGCAAGGTTAAGACTATGCCAGTGCACCACGACTGGTATACTAATCAGTAATCTAATTGATCTAACTTAGTGAAGTCATTGATTACTAAGGGTCAATTTCTTTAATGGCAAGGTTTGTTTTATGCCAGTGCACCACGACTGGTATACTAATCAGTAATCTAATTGATCTAACTTAGTGAAGTCATTGATTACTCCAATCAATTTCTTTAATGGCAAGGTTTGTTTTATGCCAGTGCACCACGACTGGTATACTAATCAGTAATCTAATTGATCTAACTTAGTGAAGTCATTGATTACTCCAATCAATTTCTTTAATGGCAAGGTTTGTTTTATGCCAGTGCACCACGACTGGTATACTAATCAGTACGATCTAATTGATCTAACTATAGTGAAGTCATTGTATTACTCCAATCAATGTATTTAATGGCAAGGTTTCTTTTGGATGCCACTGCACCACGACTGGTATACTAATCAGTAATCTAATTGATCTAACTTAGTGAAGTCATTGATTACTCCAATCAATTTCTTTAATGGTAAGGTTTGTTTTTATGCCAGTGCACCACGACTGGTATACTAATCAGTAATCTAATTGATCTAACTTAGTGAAGTCATTGATTACTCCAATCAATTTCTTTAGTGGCAAGGTTTGGCATTTTATGCCAGTGCACCACGACTGGTATACTAATCAGTAATCTAATTGATCTAACTTAGTGAAGTCATTGATTACTCCAATCAATTTCTTTAGTGGCAAGGTTTGTTTTATGCCAGTGCACCACGACTGGTATACTAATCAGTAATCTAATTGATCTAACTTAGTGAAGTCATTGATTACTCCAATCAATTTCTTTAATGGCAAGGTTTGTTTTATGCCAGTGCACCACGACTGGTATACTAATCAGTAATCTAATTGATCTAACTTAGTGAAGTCATTGATTACTCCAATCAATTTCTTTAATGGCAAGGTTTGTTTTATGCCAGTGCACCACGACTGGTATACTAATCATTAATCTAATTGATCTAACTTATTAAGTTGATTACTCCAATCAATTTCTTTAATGGCAAGGTTTCTTTTATGCCAGTGCACCACGACTGGTATACTAATCATTATCTACTTGATCTAACTTAGTGAAGTCATTGATTAACTCCAATCAATTTCTTTAATGGCAAGGTTTGTTTTATGCCAGTGCACCACGACTGGTATACTAATCAGTAATCTAATTGATCTAACTTAGTGAAGTCATTGATTACTCCAATCAATTTCTTTAATGGCAAGGTTTGTTTTTATGCCAGTGTTAATGAAAGTGAAGCGCCTTGTCGTAAATTAGAGCGTTTGTTTACACTGTGCGATTATGTACAGCCCGTATACTAATCAGTAATCTAATTGATCTAACTTAGTGAAGTCATTGATTACTCCAATCAATTTCTTTAATGGCAAGGTTTGCTTTATGCCAGTGCACCACGACTGGTATACTAATCAGTAATCTAAAATTGATCTAACTTAGTGAAGTCATCAGTGATTCCTCCAATCAATTTCTTTAATACCAAATGTTTTTCTCGCTATCCGTTTTTCTTCAGTATCACTGTTGTAAGTAAATGTGTGTCTTTCTTCATTTACTAACAGCTCATATTGATACGGCAAAACGTTTTGCGAACGAACACTCATTGTTTTGGTAAGCTGTGCAAGTCTTAGATTCTTTATGAGTGGTACGGACTAATGCTTTTAAGTGTAAGGTTTCAGATCAAGCGACGCGTCTCTGACGTCACGGACCTCGTGATTGCCCTGCTCATTAAAGATCGGCAATTTCCGCTAAGAGCTCGTATCTGGGGTTCTTTTATGGAGATATTTTAAGTAATTAATTTTTTATAATTTTTTTTTTTAGGTGATTCAATTTATAATTAATTGTACATGGTTGGTGCCAAATATGGTTTACGTGACATGTTTCCTTTAAGGCTAACAAGTTGTATTGCACCCAAGTCTGAAAGTTCAACATAATCTTCTTTCAAACCAATTTCCACCTTCCCACTAGCAGACCTCTACCAGTTAAGACTAAGGGTGTACTTTTGAACTTTTGCTGCCAACCATCAGGCCAGTGTGTTCATTATCAACACTCGGTCAAACCTGGCGTGTAGACGACAGCACTGCAATAATGGCGCAGACTTCATTAGCGCCAAGTTTCCACGGCAGAGGACACGATAAGTGGACAGGGACGCTCTTCAAACCGGTGCTCGGACAAGCGGAAACAACGTAGATCTGTTCTTTAATTAGTGCCAATTATACACAAAAACCCACAACTCGGCTGAACTGAATACAGGTTCAAAATGATTTGAATTTTTTTTTCAGAGAAATACTACGCCACAGTTAATTAACTTCAATATTTTAACTTGGACAAGGGAAACTCCATAGATTTGTTACTTAACTAATGCCAATTAAACACAAGCACAGGGGACAATATTTCAAAATTTTAAATAACCGGAAGTCAATTCACATGAGTTTTACTTAGGTAACCGATTGTTTGGTTATGTGAATATAGTTCTAGTAACCGATGAGTTAGGCCTACTTAATCCTAAAACACTTGAACTACGGTTCTGTGCTACACTGGTGGTTCTGTGCTACATTGGTGGTTCTGTGCTACATTGGTGGTTCAAAAACAAACTGATTTTCACTTTCATTACTGATATATGGTACTTTTAATTTTAAAATGTAATTGTTCACCAAGTAACCGATTGGTGGTTCTCGTGATTTTAAAGTTGTGTAACTGACACGCGAACAGAATGACGGTTCTCGTGAAATATTGTGCCCTGCAAGCACCCAACACGGCATGATTTTAGAGAAATACAGAGAA
>NC_054705.1:6828903-6948903 GCF_016097555.1 Gigantopelta aegis
GTGAAGTCATTGATTACTCCAATCAATTTCTTTAATGGCAAGGTTTGTTTTATGCCAGTGCACCACGACTGGTATACTAATCAGTAATCTAATTGATCTAACTTAGTGAAGTCATTGATTACTCCAATCAATTTCTTTAATGGCAAGGTTTCTTTTATGCCACTGCACCACGACTGGTATACTAATCAGTAATCTAATTGATCTAACTTAGTGAAGTCATTGATTACTCCAATCAATTTCTTTAATGGCAAGGTTTGTTTTATGCCAGTGCACCACGACTGGTATACTAATCAGTAATCTAATTGATCTAACTTAGTGAAGTCATTGATTACTCCAATCAATTTCTTTAATGGCAAGGTTTCTTTTATGCCAGTGCACCACGACTGGTATATCAAAGGCTGTGGTGTGTGCTATTCTGTTTGTGAGATGGTGCATATAAAAGATCCCTTGCTACTAATGGGGAAAAAATGTAGTGGGTTTCCTCTCTAAGACTATATGTCAAAATTACCAAATGTTTGACATCCAATAGGTGATGATTAATAAATCAATGTGCTCTAGTGATTTTGTTAAACAAAACAAAACTTTATATCTTTCAACATTAAAATATGAAAAGTTCAACATAAACTAACATACTTCTACCAGTTAAGACTAACAATTGTATTACCCCCAAGTCTCAAAGTTCAACGTAATCATCTTCAAAATAAATTCTACCTTCTCACTAACAGATGTCTTCCAGTTAAGACTAAGGGTGTACTGTATCCAACTCTAAAAGTTCGACAATTTCTGTCTTTATACAATAACAAACCTCCACCAGTTAATTAAGGCTAACAAGTTGTATTGCACCCAAGTCTGAAAGTTCAACATAATCTTCTTTCAAACCAATTTCCACCTTCCCACTAGCAGACCTCTACCAGTTAAGACTAAGGGTGTACTTTTGAACTTTTGCTGCCAACCATCAGGCCAGTGTGTTCATTATCAACACTCGGTCAAACCTGGCGTGTAGACGACAGCACTGCAATAATGGCGCAGACTTCATTAGCGCCAAGTTTCCACGGCAGAGGACACGATAAGTGGACAGGGACGCTCTTCAAACCGGTGCTCGGACAAGCGGAAACAACGTAGATCTGTTCTTTAATTAGTGCCAATTATACACAAAAACCCACAACTCGGCTGAACTGAATACAGGTTCAAAATGATTTGAATTTTTTTTTCAGAGAAATACTACGCCACAGTTAATTAACTTCAATATTTTAACTTGGACAAGGGAAACTCCATAGATTTGTTACTTAACTAATGCCAATTAAACACAAGCACAGGGGACAATATTTCAAAATTTTAAATAACCGGAAGTCAATTCACATGAGTTTTACTTAGGTAACCGATTGTTTGGTTATGTGAATATAGTTCTAGTAACCGATGAGTTAGGCCTACTTAATCCTAAAACACTTGAACTACGGTTCTGTGCTACACTGGTGGTTCTGTGCTACATTGGTGGTTCTGTGCTACATTGGTGGTTCAAAAACATAAACTGATTTTCACTTTCATTACTGATATATGGTACTTTTAATTTTAGAATGTAATTGTTCACCAAGTAACCGATTGGTGGTTCTCGTGATTTTAAAGTTGTGTAACCGACACGCGAACAGAACGACGGTTCTCGTGAAATATTGTGCCCTGCAAGCACCCAACACGGCATGATTTTAGAGAAATACAGAGAAAGTTTTTAAACAATAAGGATTTTGTTTTACTATTATAGCTGTTTTTGATCATACTTTACTTAGATTTTATTGTTTAGATTATCCATTTACATACATTCAAAGTGTTTTTGGTCATCCTGGTGTTTTTAATATCACAAAATGCATTTCTCATATTTTAAAAATGCACGTGCATCTAAGAAGTAACAGTTATGGAGTCAAGTTTTAGTCTATTTTTAGAAGGTATTTCACTGTTTCAAAGTCAGAGATTCATGTTTCACACAATTGTAACTTTATACAAATGTGTTACAGGTTTGTGTGCATTTTCATGGACTGAAACTAGGGTCTGTCCCTTTAAGAGTAGTGATGTTTCAAATTTGTCCCTTTAATTAATGTTAATGTTTTAACCTGGGCAAGCAGAAACTCCACAGATTTGTTCCATAATTAGTGACAATTAAACACAAGCACCACAAAAAGCATGGTTTGTATACAGATTCAATCCAATTTGAAAAACTTTTCAGAGAAATACATGTAGACTAGCAATGAAAACAACATGAGAGAAAGACCTGTTTTACCACTAACAAAGTCTTTTATTTCAGATTGACAAATGCTGGTGGTCAACCATTTTGTAATGTTCTGTTTGTATCAGCCGTTGATTAATAAATCAATGTGCTCTAGTGGTGTTGTTAAACAAAACAAACTTTAAACTTTAAACTTCAAGTGTCATATTCAAATTAATGAATTTTAGTCCAGTCCCAAGTACATGTAAGACCTATGTCTACAGATGGAAGAGGTGCACATATCATTGTGGGGAAAGAAAGAAACAAGAAAAACAAAAAACTTAACGCAAACATTGATGCCATCATCACTGCCACCATTTGAAATGCAATACTTATATCTCACCTTTTTTATTTCTAAAGGCAAGATAAAAACTATTTAAAAAAAAAACCTAATAAAAAAAACAATTCTTTTTTTAAAAATAAATTGCATATTGCAGCCTATGTGTGACCAAAGGCAATAAATTTCTGCAATTTTAGCTAATATGCTGTGCTTTGACTGTAGACAGACGACCGTAACATGATGAACCAACCAACCGACATCAAACAAAATTACATGTATTTTACGAACTGCTTAACCGCATCACGTAAACAGACTGTTCATTAATTACGTTGTGAGCATCACCCAGTGCGCAAACAACCGGTATAAATATCCTCTCCCAAGTAGCTAATGACATTTCAATGATTGTGAAGAAAGATAAAACTACACAATTAAATCTAAAAATGGTCAGAGCACCAAGCAGAAAAAAATATGATGAACTCGTGTAATAAAGTAGAATTCGCCCCGAGATACGGCAGCGGCCTACTTAAGCCACTAGCCATACAAGACAGGAGTCGAAAGACACAGGAAATGATCAACTCTCTTGAAAAAACCAATCCGAGTTTATGAACTCTTTCCATCCTATTCCCGGCTGTATATATACACAGTAGCTGAGATGTGCAATATATACTGACATATAAAGACCCACTGCGATTGCAGTCGAAATGGGACCATCTAAGTAAATATGGCTGTCAAACATTAACAGTGAGTTATCTACCTGGATTCTGTGAATGCTGGAACGAGGTAGAATATCAATCAAACACGCTCAGTGGTGGTTATTTTTTTACTGGTATTTGTAGTTTTTAATTTTATTTTCTTGATGAAAGGAAAGGAAAGGAAATTTCTATTTAATGACACACTCAACACATTTTATTTACGGTTATATGACATCAGACATATGGTTAAGGACCACACAGATATTGAGAGAGGAAACTCACTGTCACCACTTCATGGGCTACTCGATTAGCATCAAGGGATCTTTTATATGCACCACCCCACAGACAGGGTAGTACATAGTAAAATATTTTCTTTAAAAAATGTCTACTGATATGAAATTAGAAGATGTTGGCTGGGATCACCTTTGGTCAAAAGAAAGTCAAAATGAAAATAAACTTTGTGAAATGTCATAAACAGCGATGCGATAGTGACCATGATTGCAGTTTAAAACAAAATAATTTAAATAACTTTTTATTAGGGTATAATTAGGTTTATAAAGATGTACCCTAAAATATTACATACAACAAAACTTCTTACAATTTGAGGTTGAAAGATGTGGGGTCAAAATATCTCTCCAGTAAGGATGTTTTCTGATTGTAAAGCTGACTGTGAAATGCTCAGACACCTGGGTAACTGAATAACAACAAAATTGCATCTATCTTCAAGACAGTTAAAGGAAGTTTTATACACCAAGCCTATGCAAAGTGATAGATTTCCGTTTCAATCAAGGTTAAAGTTGGTTGTGTTTAGTATGACCACCAGAACACATTAGTTTATTAATCACAGGTGGGATATCAAACATTTGGTCATTCTGACATGTTGTCTTAGATGAAACCTCAATTCTGACACTATCTTAGAAAACACCTGTTACATTTTTCCATTTCACAACAAGGGATCTTTAATATGTACTTTCCCACAGACAGGATAGCACATACCATGGCCTTTGATATTCCAGTGACTCATGGGCAATTGTAAAAGATAAAGGCCACTAACATCTGTTTTGGTCTTTAAGAACTAGAACTGAAATCTACCACAGCTAATTAGCTCTAATTAGTGTTTTAAACTTGGTGCAAACATACCAGCTAATTAGCTCTAATTAGTGTTTTAAACTTGGTGCAAACATACCAGCTAATTAGCTCTCATCAGTGTTTTAAACTTGGTGCAAACATACCAGCTAATTAGCTCTAATTAGTGTTTTAAACTTGGTGCAAACATACCAGCTAATTAGCTCTAATTAGTGTTTTAAACTTGGTGCAAACATACCAGCTAATTAGCTCTCATCAGTGTTTTAAACTTGGTGCAAACATACCAGCTAATTAGCTCTAATTAGTGTTTTAAACTTGGTGCAAACATACCAGCTAATTAGCTCTAATTAGTGTTTTAAACTTGGTGCAAACATACCAGCTAATTAGCTCTCATCAGTGTTTTAAACTTGGTGCAAACATACCAGCTTATATTAGCTCTAATTAGTGTTTTAAACTTGGTGCAAACATACCAGCTAATTAGCTCTAATTAGTGTTTTAAACTTGGTGCAAACATACCAGCTAATTAGCTCTCATCAGTGTTTTAAACTTGGTGCAAACATACCAGCTAATTAGCTCTAATTAGTGTTTTAAACTTGGTGCAAACATACCAGCTAATTAGCTCTCATCGGTGTTTTAAACTTGGTGCAAACATACCAGCTAATTAGCTCTCATCAGTGTTTTAAACTTGGTGCAAACATACCAGCTTATATTAGCTCTAATTAGTGTTTTAAACTTGGTGCGAACATACCAGCTAATTAGCTCTCATCGGTGTTTTAAACTTGGTGCAAACATACCAGCTAGTTAACTCTCACTAGTGTTTTAAACTTGGTGCAAACATACCAGCTTATATTAGCTCTAATTAGTGTTTTAAACTTGGTGCAAACATACCAGCTAATTAGCTCTCATCGGTGTTTTAAACTTGGTGCAAACATACCAGCTAATTAGCTCTAATTAGTGTTTTAAACTTGGTGCAAACATACCAGCTTATTAGCTCTCATCAGTGTTTTAAACTTGGTGCAAACATACCAGCTAATTAGCTCTCATCAGTGTTTTAATCTTGGTGCAAACATACCAGCTAGTTAACTCTCACTAGTGTTTTAAACTTGGTGCAAACATACCAGCTTATTAGCTCTCATCAGTGTTTTAAACTTGGTGCAAACATACCAGCTAATTAGCTCTAATTAGTGTTTTAAACTTGGTGCAAACATACCAGCTAATTAGCTCTCATCAGTGTTTTAAACTTGGTGCAAACATACCAGCTAATTAGCTCTAATTAGTGTTTTAAACTTGGTGCAAACATACCAGCTAGTTAACTCTCACTAGTGTTTTAAACTTGGTGCGAACATACCAGCTTATTAGCTCTCATCAGTGTTTTAAACTTGGTGCAAACATACCAGCTAATTAGCTCTAATTAGTGTTTTAAACTTGGTGCAAACATACCAGCTAATTAGCTCTCATCGGTGTTTTAAACTTGGTGCAAACATACCAGCTAATTAGCTCTCATCAGTGTTTTAAACTTGGTGCAAACATACCAGCTTATATTAGCTCTAATTAGTGTTTTAAACTTGGTGCGAACATACCAGCTAATTAGCTCTCATCAGTGTTTTAAACTTGGTGCAAACATACCAGCTTATATTAGCTCTAATTAGTGTTTTAAACTTGGTGCGAACATACCAGCTAATTAGCTCTCATCAGTGTTTTAAACTTGGTGCGAACATACCAGCTAATTAGCTCTCATCAGTGTTTTAAACTTGGTGCAAACATACCAGCTAGTTAGCTCTCATCAGTGTTTTAAACTTGGTGCGAACATACCAGCTAATTAGCTCTAATTAGTGTTTTAAACTTGGTGCAAACATACCAGCTAATTAACTCTCATCAGTGTTTTAAACTTGGTGCAAACATACCAGCTAATTAGCTCTCATTAGTGCTTTCAGACAGGACTTAAAATATACCACAGTTAATTAACTTTAATGTTTTTAACAAGCATAAAAAAATAAACCACGACTGACCAACTTCGTTTTCAACAATACTCAAAATATACCATCGATAGACTCATTAGGTTTTAACAAGACTGAAAATACATGCTTACAACTCATTAGTTTTTTGAGAAGACTAAAAATACTGAACATCAGAGAGAGAGAGGTCGTGATTAGGCTGGCAGGCTCGGGGCGGCAACACAGAACCGACGGACACAAAAACCTCACAAGAAGTCCAGTGTCTCAATATTAGACCCCGCGGCGTGCAGTGTTTACTCATAACAAGGTATCTCGATCTCCATTACTCTATCAGTTATTAAAATATCTCAGACATATTAAGGCAATTTTATCAAATATGTTGTTCTTAAATGTAAGATTTTTAAACATTGTAGTAATAGGTAGCTCAGAACTAAAAATCAAGACTTGCGAAAAGCAGTCCATTTTTTTTTTTACACCTCTCAGATGAAGCACAAATGGAGCTGCTAAAAAGCACAAAAATTGCCAGTCATTTATTACAGTTTTAAAAATATATAAGACATATTGAGCCAAATTTACCAAGTCGGTTTTTCTTAAAATAAAGTGTTTTTATGTTGTAATATTATGCAGTTTAGGGCTAAAAGTCAATTTTTTTAGACCTATAGCTCTCAGATGAAACAGAAATTCATGTGCTAAAAACCACACAAAAATTGCAGGAAATTTATTAAAATATATCAGATATATATACTGGGCTAAATGTACCTAGCCTGTTTTTCTTTAAAAAAAAATATTTTAAAGGGACATACCCTAGTTTTTAAAGGGACATACCCTAGTTTTTAAGTACTAAGGCATATTTTAAAGGGACATACCCTAGTTTTTAAGTACTAAGGCATATTTTAAAGGGACATACCCTAGTTTTAAAGGGACATACCCTAGTTTTTAAAGGGACATACCCTAGTTTTTAAGCACTAAGGCATATTTTAAAGGGACATACCCTAGTTTTTAAAGGGACATACCCTAGTTTTTAAGTACTAAGGCATATTTTAAAGGGACATACCCTAGTTTTAAAGGGACATACCCTAGTTTTTAAAGGGACATACCCTAGTTTTTAAGCACTAAGGCATATTTTAAAGGGACATACCCTAGTTTTTAAGCACTAAGGCATATTTTAAAGGGACATACCCTAGTTTTTAAAGGGACATACCCTAGTTTTTAAGCACTAAGGCATATTTTAAAGGGACATACCCTAGTTTTAAAGGGACATACCCTAGTTTTTAAAGGGACATACCCTAGTTTTTAAAGGGACATACCCTAGTTTTTAAGCACTAAGGCATATTTTAAAGGGACATACCCTAGTTTTAAAGGGACATACCCTAGTTTTTAAAGGGACATACCCTAGTTTTTAAAGGGACATACCCTAGTTTTTAAGCACTAAGGCATATTTTTACTATCAGAGCCGTTTTTGATAACTGATAATCATTTTTTACTTAGATTTTATTGTTTAGATTATCCATTTCCGTACATTCAAAGTGTTTATGGTCATTCTGGCGTTTTTAATATCACAAAATGCAATTTTCATATTTTTTAAAATGCTTTGGAGTCGAAATTTAGTCTATTTTGATATTTCACCATTTCAAAGTCACAGACTCATATTTTACTCAATTGTAACTTTATCCAAATGTGTTACAGGTTTATAGATTAACTAAACCTAGTGTTAATTTTCATGTAGGTTCTGTCCCTTTAAAATTGTAATAATATGTACATATGTAGCTCAGAGCTAAAAATCAAGGCTTCCGAATAGCAGTCCATTTTTTACACCTCTCAGATGAAGTAGAAATTTTCTTAACATGACATATTTCTATTGATCTGCTGGTTTTTTTTTTTTTTTTTTTTTTTTTTTTAATAACAACAGGCCACATTTTACTTCCTATTTCAAGTCCTGTAGTTAAATGTGTAATGGTTAAAAACGGGCTTTGTAAATTCGGCCTACACTGTTTAAATTATTAGATTTTCTTTAAATATCTTGGAAGTTTGTTTTGTTTAATGACACCACTAGAACACATTGATTTATTAATCATCGGCTATAAAAATTGTATCTAAGTGAATGTAAAAGTAACCAGTTTTCTGGCAGGATAAATAAAATCTATATTGCACATGGGGGAAAATCCAGGGATTGTCTACTTCAGTTTAATTAATGTCAGAGATATTTTATTGTTATTAGATATATAAGAATATCTCAGACAGACTTTATTCTTAACAGAGCAGCTGACAGATATATGTTATTAGATTTGATAAATAGCTCAGACATACTTAATCAGTTACTCAATTAAAGAAATAGCCAATAATTATATGGTAATAGTTACAGGCATGATGGAAATTAATTTGAGAAGAATAATCAGAAAGATATTAAAACACTCCTGTATACAATGGAAACTTCTAAACTGATTCTTTATTTATCTGTCCATCTGTCTGTCGGTGAAATCATCGGGCAGACTGTTATTGACACTGAGTCTATTTATGATCAAGACCCACCCACCCACCCACACACACACAAACACTCACACACACACAGACGCAAACAAACACACACACACACACAAACACACACAAACACACACACACACACACACACACACACACACACAGACACACCACACAAATAGAGACACACACACACACACACACACACACACCAGATGAGCAAGCTTATGACAAGCCATAAAAATTGTGATCAATTCTTGACGAAGGGCCGATCATATTGATCAAACTCGTACAGTGCACCAGTCAATCGGAACCCGATTCAATGACGGTCTGGTAGACAGCGACTGTATCTACATTTCCGCTGACGTCTTAAAGCTCTGCATTTGCTAAGGGGAAGTAATTAAGAAATCAGGGGGAAATCTCCCGAGGAATCTTGCACTGTCAAGTCAACACAGAGAGCGAGCATCCGTTCTTTGTGTGTGCTGCATCATGATTGGGTGATTTTAATTAAATAGTGACGCTCTGCGTTCTTTGTGTGCTGTGTCTTCATTGGGTGATCTTAATTAAATGCTCCCATTTATATACAGTTTGTGTATACGTGTCTTTAAAGTCTTGGATGATCTGAATTTCCATACAATCTGTGTATGTGTGTCTTTAAAGATTAAAAACTATTTCTCTCTCTCCATCTCTCTCTGTATCTCACTCTGTCTCTCTCCATCTCTCTCTGTATCTCACTCTGTCTCTCTCTCCATCTCTCTCTGTATCTCACTCTCTCTCCATCTCTCTCTGTATCTCACTTTGTCTCTCTCTCCATCTCTCTGTATCTCACTCTGTCTCTCTCTCCATCTCTCTCTCCATCTCTCTCTGTATCTCACTCTGTCTCTCTCTCCATCTCTCTCTGTATCTCACTCTCTCTCCATCTCTCTCTGTATCTCTCTCTGTCTCTCACTCCATCTCTCTGTATCTCACACTCCATCTCTCTGTATCTCACACTCTCTCTCTCTCCATCTCTCTCTGTATCTCACTCTGTCTCTCTCTCTATCTCTCTCTGTATCTCACACTCTCTCTCTCTCTGTATCTCACTCTGTCTCTCCCTCTCCATCTCTCTCTGTATCTCACTCTGTCTCTCTCTCCATCTCTCTCTCTGTCTGTCTGTCTGTCCCCCTCCCTCCCTCCCTCCCTCCCTCCCTCCCTCCCTCCCTCTCCCTCTCTCTCTCTCTCTCTCTCTCTCTCTCTCTCTCTCTCTCTCTCTCTCTCTCTCTCTCTCTCTCTCTCTCTCTCTCTCTCTCTCTCTCTCTCTCTCTCTCTCTCTCACCCTCACCCTCACCCTCCACTCCATCTTTCTCTATCCTGTGGACACTGACTAACATTATTCCAGCCGGATGATGATTAAGTGCGGTTTTTATCAACACGGTTTAATCTGATCACTGTCAATGGCTGGTCAGTGGTCTTGTGTTTGTGCAGTGGCCAAAGCTGACCTTCACGCACCGATGTGCTGTAATTGGTATTTTCTAAACAAATATTTACATTTTTCAACGGTAATTAGTATGCAATAATAACACGCCATTCGGCTGGTCAAGGATAACGGGTTTGTGAGGTCAACGCTGGTGACCACACATTAGCCTGGATTAATGCATTCATAATATTTAGTATTTCCTTCATAAATATTTACAGAGTTCAATGACAATATGCAAATATAATAGTCAAAATGATCGAGTATCAAAGACAGTGTTTGTGCAAGCACTGTTAGTGAGCATGCATTCAAACGTATTCACTGATTCACAGTAAATAGCATTTTCAACATAAATATTTAGTGTCCAGGAACAATTAATATGAGAATAAGTGATTTAATTGGTCAATGAGTGAGTGAGTGAGTGAGTGAGTGAGTGAGTGAGTGGGTGAATGAATGAATGAATGAATGTTTAACGACACCCCAAAACTAAAATAAATCGGCTATTGAGTGTCACACAATGGTAAAAAATTAATTAATGTTTGACGACTCCCCAGCACCAAAATACATTGGCTCTTGAGTGTAAAACAATGGTAAAAATTAATGAATGTTTAACAACTCTCCATCACAAAAATATGTTGGCTATTGGGTGTCAAACAATTAAGGGGGTGGGGGGAATTAATTGGTGAAAATATGTATTTGGGCAAACAGTGTTTGAAACCTAACAGCAACACATGGTAAATGAAGTAGTAAACTACATGTACCTGTACTAGTTACATCACATAAGCAATATGAACTCTTGTAAATTAAGCTGCAAAAGAAACTTTACATACATAAATAATGTGAATAATTTGATAAATATTGTTGTTAATCAAAAAGAACCAATTTAGAAACCACCTTACAAACACTTTGCATGTATCATGAAGTTCATTGCTATGTTTAGTTAATCGAGATACCGACTCCAAACCCTGAGTAAGTGCTCCACAAGGCTCAATGGGTAGGTGTAAACCACTTGCACCGACCAGTGTTCCACTTGCACAGGCCATGGTTTGTGCTATCCTGTCTGTGGGAAGTGCAAATAAAAGATCCCTTGCTGCTAATTGGAAAGAGTAGCCCATGTAGTGGCAACAGCAGGTTTCCTCTCAAAATCTGTGTGGTCCTTAACCATATGTCTGACACCATATAACCGTAAATAAAATGTGTTGAGTGTGTTGATAAATAAAACATTTCTTTCTTTCTTTTTGCTGTTTAGATGCTGAACTTCGTGATACTTTCATATCGCACCGTACCGTTTGTTGGTTTTCTATAATTACAGTTACAAACCATGTCAAGTTTCTTTTGCATGTCAGTATACATTTCTTTATAAAGTTTGTTTTGTTTAACGACTCCACTAGAGCACATTGATTTATCAATCATCGGCTATTGGATGTCAAACATTTGGTAATTCTGACTCGTAGTCATCAGAGGTAATCTGCTACAGTTTTTTATAAAGTTTGTTTTGTTTAACGACACCACTAGAGCACACTGATTTATTAATCATCGGCTATTGGATGTCAAACATTTGGTAATTCTGACTCGTAGTCATCAGAGGTAATCTGCTACAGTTTTTATAAAGTTTGTTTTGTTTAACAACACCACTAGAGCACACTGATTTATTAATCATCGGCTATTGGATGTCAAACATTTGGTAATTCTGACTCGTAGTCATCAGAGGTAATCTGCTACAGTTTTTTATAAAGTTTGTTTTGTTTAACGACACCACTAGAGCACACTGATTTATCAATCATCGGCTATTGGATGTCAAACATTTGGTAATTCTGACTCGTAGTCATCAGAGGTAATCTGCTACAGTTTTTTATAAAGTTTGTTTTGTTTAACGACACCACTAGAGCACACTGATTTATCAATCATCGACTATTGGATGTCAAACATTTGGTAATTCTGACTCGTAGTCATCAGAGGTAATCTGCTACAGTTTTTTATAAAGTTTGTTTTGTTTAACGACACCACTAGAGCACACTGATTTATCAATCATCGACTATTGGATGTCAAACATTTGGTAATTCTGACTCGTAGTCATCAGAGGTAATCTGCTACAGTTTTTTATAAAGTTTGTTTTGTTTAACGACACCACTAGAGCACTGATTTATCAATCATCGACTATTGGATGTCAAACATTTGGTAATTCTGACTCGTAGTCATCAGAGGTAATCTGCTACAGTTTTTTATAAAGTTTGTTTTGTTTAACGACACCACTAGAGCACACTGATTTATCAATCATCGACTATTGGATGTCAAACATTTGGTAATTCTGACTCGTAGTCATCAGAGGTAATCTGCTACAGTTTTTTATAAAGTTTGTTTTGTTTAACGACACCACTAGAGCACTGATTTATCAATCATCGACTATTGGATGTCAAACATTTGGTAATTCTGACTCGTAGTCATCAGAGGTAATCTGCTACAGTTTTTTATAAAGTTTGTTTTGTTTAACGACACCACTAGAGCACACTGATTTATCAATCATCGACTATTGGATGTCAAACATTTGGTAATTCTGACTCGTAGTCATCAGAGGTAATCTGCTACAGTTTTTTTATAAAGTTTGTTTTGTTTAACGACACCACTAGAGCACACTGATTTATCAATCATCGACTATTGGATGTCAAACATTTGGTAATTCTGACTCGTAGTCATCAGAGGTAATCTGCTACAGTTTTTTATAAAGTTTGTTTTGTTTAACGACACCACTAGAGCACACTGATTTATCAATCATCGACTATTGGATGTCAAACATTTGGTAATTCTGACTCGTAGTCATCAGAGGTAATCTGCTACAGTTTTTTATAAAGTTTGTTTTGTTTAACGACACCACTAGAGCACACTGATTTATCAATCATCGACTATTGGATGTCAAACATTTGGTAATTCTGACTCGTAGTCATCAGAGGTAATCTGCTACAGTTTTTTATAAAGTTTGTTTTGTTTAACGACACCACTAGAGCACTGATTTATCAATCATCGACTATTGGACGTCAAACATTTGGTAATTCTGACTCGTAGTCATCAGAGGTAATCTGCTACAGTTTTTTATAAAGTTTGTTTTGTTTAACGACACCACTAGAGCACACTGATTTATCAATCATCGACTATTGGATGTCAAACATTTGGTAATTCTGACTCGTAGTCATCAGAGGTAATCTGCTACAGTTTTTTATAAAGTTTGGTTTGTTTAACGACACCACTAGAGCACACTGATTTATCAATCATCGACTATTGGATGTCAAACATTTGGTAATTCTGACTCGTAGTCATCAGAGGTAATCTGCTACAGTTTTTTATAAAGTTTGTTTTGTTTAACGACACCACTAGAGCACACTGATTTATCAATCATCGACTATTGGATGTCAAACATTTGGTAATTCTGACTCGTAGTCATCAGAGGTAATCTGCTACAGTTTTTTATAAAGTTTGTTTTGTTTAACGACACCACTAGAGCACACTGATTTATCAATCATCGACTATTGGATGTCAAACATTTGGTAATTCTGACTCGTAGTCATCAGAGGTAATCTGCTACAGTTTTTTATAAGGCAGCAAGGGATACAGGGTTCATACAGAGAAAATTGACTACAGGGTTCATACAGGTTTGAGAAAATAACAAACACTTGGTATTTGACTCGTAGTCATCAGAGGTAGGTAATCTACAGTTTTTATAAGTTGTTTTGTTTAACGACACCACTAGAGCATTTTATCAATCATCGAGATGGATGTCTGACTCGTAGTCATCAGAGGTAATCTGCTACAGTTTTTTATAAAGTTTGTTTTGTTTAACGACACCACTAGAGCACACTGATTTATCAATCAAGGACTTTCAAGGACTTTTTTAAGTACTTAAATTTATTTTTCAAGGACACAAAAACATGTTTTAAATAAATTTACCTAGTAATAAAAAGTAGACTGTCATTGCACATATATCACCCAATCAGAGCAGTATTTGTGAATATTTAATTTCCATGGACAGCTGAAGCACATATTTGGCGGGAATGACAAAGAAGTTTTGGACTGACGCGTAAATAAACCTATGGAACCTATTCAAACTTTTCAAAGACTTTTTCACAAAAATAAGATTTTTCATGTTTTTCAAGGCCTTAAAAATACATTAACAAAATTTAAGTACTTTCAAGCACTTCAAGCACCTGTGCGAACCCTGAGGATATTTATATGCATTTTCCCACAGACAAGAAAGCACATACCAAGGCATTTGACCAGTTGTGGTGATATTTCTTTATTACCCATCTGGGCCCCGTTCTACAAAGCGATCTTAGCCCTAAGATCACCGTAAGTGCATAGCTACCTTATGTACTAAGGTGATCTTAGTGCTACCATCTCTTCATGGAACGGGGCCCATGTGAACACTAAGGGGTATAATAAAACTGCTGTGTCATGCTTTCTGTTTGTGATGTATTTTCCTCCTTACTCCATCTCTCCAGCCGTGGATCCCACAATAAACCACGTTTATATCACACTATGGGATCCACGACCACTCGTAAAACAGAAATCATGTTGAAAGCAGTTCTAATAAATTTCACTCTTACCATTACCATGAAAGTGATGGAAATTTAGAAACACTCCTAAAAATGTGTGCATCACAGGCAGAAAGAATCTTTTTTTTTCTCCCCTTTCTTTAAATTTCATGGCAGTGGAATAAATTACTTTGAGAAACTGAAATGCAGATTTGTTTTAGTAATTCCGACGTCGTCTTTAATGACAGTGTCTGCTTTAACTTACTATAACAGATTTAAGAAACAGTCCGCCCAGTGGGACAATTTGGCCTGTGGTAAAAGAATTTGATGGTCCTGCTCGAGTTGAATCTCGAAGGCAGCGAGTACCGCGATAGCCTTGCTGAATACGTAAACTGATTAGACGTCGTTAGAAATCAGCAAAAATGAAATCAGTTAAAGAAAAAAAATAGCATTTAATGACACTGAGTATGCAGTTAAAGCAGTTTCCGTGCATTTATCAGAAACTACGTTCTTACAGCACGAAGGAGTTACGTATACTCATGGGAAAAATTCCCGGGCACCAAATAAAATAAAAAGTTTGTTTTATTTAACGACGCTACTAGAGCACATTGATTTTTTATCTTATCATCGGCTATTGGACGTCAAACATATGGTCATTCTGACACTGTTTTTTTTTTAGAGGAAACCCACTGTCGCCACATAGGCTACTCTTTTACGACAGGCAGCAAGGGATCTTTTATTTGCGCTTCCCACAGCCAGGATAGCACAAACCATGGCCTTTGCTGAACCAGTTATGGATCACTGGTCGGTGCAAGTGGTTTACACCTACCCACTGAGCCATGCGGAGCACTCACTCAGGGTTTGGAGTCAGTATCTGGATTAAAAATCCCATGCCTCGACTGGGATCCGAACCTAGTACCTACCAGCCTGTAGACCGATGGCCTAACAATGACGCCACCAAGGCCGGTCCAAATAAAATGGTCTTAAACCAAAATGTAAAATTGGTAAAATGGTTGAAATCAAAATGGTTGAAATCTGACAATGATGATGACATCAACATCATTGTGCAAATCATCAAGTCTGTGAATCACCAAATTAATTTCTTGAACAAATTAGATTTTTCTTGCAATAGTGTTAAACATACAAATGTATACATTGTGGAACACATGTAGAGGAACGTTTTAGGTGAGTATATAATATGTGTATATATCTTAGTGGTAGGTAACTCCAGAAGGTCTGGTACATCAAAACATGTGGTAGGTGTTGTTCTGTCCAGGGGGCGAGACACAGCCCAGTGATAAAGTGCTAGCTTGATGCGCGGCCAGTTTCGGATCGATCCCCGTCAGTGTTGAGTGCGTCCTTGTCCTGTCCAGGTGCATGTGGAAATTTCAAGTTCTTATCTTAATTTAACTCTTTAGATTATGTTTAATTACTACGTTACAAACCTATTTAGGGTGTCTGATTATCACGTTTTATTTTTCCACACAGTAAACCCCGCTATTGCGACAATCAGCGGGACTTATTAAAATTGGTCCTAATAGTGGGGTGATCTTAATACCGAATTACCAATATTCAAAATGAGGATTGTTTGATAACTACTGATTGCAAAGTTTTAAGTCCCCATCCTTTTTGGTTGCTGTCAGTAACCCTGAACCCTTGTGGATAGGGTCACGTAAAAAGAGTTTCCCAGTTCCCAGTAATGTGTAAACTGATATACAGATTAAAGCATACCACACATTGTACACAAACATACATGAACAAACGCACACACACAGGCGCACACACACAAAGATGTATGCATGCACTCATTCACACACACACCAAACACACTCACACACTAACATGCGTGCACACAAACATACATAAACAAACACACACACACACCATACACACACACAAAGATGTATGCATGCACTCATTCACACACACACCAAACACACTCACACAATATCGTGTGCACACAAACACGCTATATTCTCTATGTTATACTGCGTGCTGGTGGTTAATTAATCAAGCAAGGAGATACCATTTTTCCTGCTGCAAATAATCATTCCACTACAGAATTAATAACCCAAGAGGAAATGGATGGGCGTAGTATTTCCAGCAGCCTTCACTGATCTGACCATCCAATTTGCCGTGTTGTCTTTTACAAGTTTCTTATTTCAAATGTGATTATCTTGTTTAGTATCCCACGATGACCACAACCCTGACCACAACCCTGACCACAACTTGGTGGTAGAGCACTGACCGTATAAAAAGGAAAGGAATGTTTGTTTAATGATACCTCAGCACATTTTAAACTTTGGCCATTTAGAAAGGAAAGGAATGTTTGTTTAACGACACCTCAGCACATTTTAAACCACAGCTATTTGGAAAGGAAAGGAATGTTTGTTTAACGACACCTCAGCACATTTTAAACCATAGCTATTTGGAAAGGAAAGGAATGTTTGTTTAACGACACCTCAGCACATTTTAAACTACAGCTATTTGGAAAGGAAAGGAATGTTTGTTTAACGACACCTCAGCACATTTTAAACCATAGCTATTTGGAAAGGAAAGGAATGTTTGTTTAACGACACCTCAGCACATTTTAAACTACAGCTATTTGGAAAGGAAAGGAATGTTTGTTTAACGACACCTCAGCACTACAGTTATTTGGAAAGGAAAAGAATGGCTTTTTTAATGACACCTCAGCACATTTTAAACTTTGCCTATTTTAGAAAGAAAGGAATGTTTGTTTAATGTACCTCGGCACATTTAAAACTTTGGCTATTTAGAAAGGAAAGGAATGTTTGTTTAATGACACCTCAGCACATTTTAAAATACAGTTATTTGGAAAGGAAAAGAATGGCTTTTTTAATGACACCTCAGCACATTTTAAACTTTGCCTATTTTAGAAAGAAAGGAATGTTTGTTTAATGTACTTCGGCACATTTAAAACTTTGGCTATTTAGAAAGGAAAGGAATGTTTGTTTAACTACACCTCAACACATTTCGAACTATAGCCATTTGTGGTCTAACATACATACACTCTGTTTTGTTGGTGTGATTTAAACAAAAATAAAAACTGCTGCATATAACAGCAAGAGATATTATTATGCACTTTCCAATAGACAGGGTAGCACATACCACAACCTTTGATATAAAAGTCACAGGGTACTGGTGTTGTTAATGGATAGGTAAAAAAAGTAAAGTTAGTTTTATTTAACGACGCCACTAGGGCACATTGATTTTTTATTTCATCATCGGCTATTGGACGCCTAACTACAACGCCACCGAGGCCGGTGATTAATGGATAGGTATTAAAGGTAAAAACTAGTAAAATGTATAGGGTATACAACATCCCTGTGAACATGACCATGTATTAGGTGTGTGCATGGTCCTCATAATTCAAATCCTTCTTACATTCATGTAACTATAACCGATCGTATAACTGAAAGTGAATGACAACCGATGACCGATGATCGATGATGAAATTCCTACCAATTCCCAACATTAGTTTATTCCCACTTGCATTCCACTCCAAGAATTTGAGCACCACCTTATAAGACACTACCACTGGCATTATATTCTGCCCCTCCCCCCTCCTCCCCCCAATCAACTCATATTTCCACCTTTGGAGGTAGAGCACCATCTCATATACAGAGTCTGTGCTATTTAATAAAGCATGGCCAACGTCACGGAATTCCCATGACCAAAACAACATCTAATCTGTCGGTTCTTATTTTGTCGATTCTTCACATGACTATTTACATGGGGTCCATCATATGGTTAGTGTGACATTCGGTTTGGTTAGTGTGAAAAGTCACTCGTGTGAAGGGCAAATCCAGGACAGAAGGAAGGAAATGTTTTTATTTAACGACGCACTCAACACATATTATTTACGGTTATATGGCATCGGACATATGGTTAAGGACCACACAGATAATGAGAGAGAAAACACGCTGTCGCCACTTCATGGGCAACTCTTTTCAATTAGAAGCAAGGTATCTTTTATATGCACCATCCCAAAGACAGGATATCACATACCACGGCCTTTGATGTACAAGTCGTGGTGCACTGGCTTGAATGGGAATAAATTAGGAAAAGGTACACCAACCCTCCATTTGGACATCGTTTCTCTTTCTTTATCATTTTCATATTTTACAGTCAAAAAATTATTTTACAGGATGTAATTGTTGAATAGCCCATCATCTCGATCACATGCTTCCAAATCCACTATGAAGGTTAATTCAGAGCTTGGAATTTTATACATCTTAATTTTAAAACATACCTTTGTCCCCACCCTTTTATTAAAACTCATAGATCTGCCAGTGAATTCTGTCTCTGAAGATAAACATCATGTTAAATCTATGCAAATTTAGTTTATTCCCACTTATATTCTACTCCCAAAAATTGGGAACACCATCTTATAAAACACTAAAGCTTGCACCCCCCCCCCCCCCCCCCCCCCCCTTCAACTCATATTAACATCATTGTATTCCATGCCAAAAATTAGAGCATCCTCTTTTCCCCCAAACTCATCTTTCCACCTTTGGCAGCAGAGTACCATCTCAAATATATAGCCTGCACTGTTTAATAAAGCATGGCCAACGCCAGGGAATTCCCATAACCAAAACAACATCCAATCTGTCGGTTCTGATTTTCTCGACTCTTCACATGACACGAACCAGCGGCACCTAGGTCAGAGGTCACTTCCACATAACGACTCCACTGATGTGAACATATTGCTGAATAATCGCATTTCACAGTTAAACACGTTTTGATGGGAAAAAGGTATGGAGCGGGAAGGTTTTTTTAACACTGCAAGGAATCGATTCTGGTGTGCGTTTTATTACACTAACAGGTAATTGTCGAGAGAGAATGTGTGGATGCTATACACTTTTATGGAGATAGTTAACGTGGGACAGATTAAAAAACGAGAAGATGCCTCTTTTGTTTTAATTTTAGCAAAGCTATGTTTGATGGCTAACACATTAATGGCTGTAACTTTTCACTGGGGTTCTCTTTTAAAGAAGTAGAAGCAAAAAAAAGGAAAAAAAGGAAAAAAAGATAGAGGAAAAATGAAGATGTCAGATACAGTAAATTTGAAATGGCTAAAGGTATCAGCTATTTGATATCAAACATTTGGCTATTTGTGTCAATCATTTAGTAATGATGGACGGACGGACGGACGGACGGACGGATGGATGGATGATGATGATCATAGAGCTTGGTGCATGTACAAACATTTCCTTTCGGTTTCCACGCTAATGCTTATGCATAGCTTCTGTACTCTGACTTCAGTGGACTTGGTTTGAGTTTGGAGTTTTCCTTCTCCTAGGAGAGTTTCCTTACTAGGATTCTGAGCCTCTCCAGCCCAGTTTTAATTTTGGAGTTTGCTTCTCCTAGACAGTTGTCTTTTTTAACTTACGTCGTCTGTCTGTCTGGTCCATATTAATCTAATCCCTTTGACCAGTCCAGCTTGGGTGACCCTACCAGGAGCTGATGCTCCAGCTGGCATAGCTCTCCCGAGTCAATGAGACATGCAAGCTACCTCACCACGTCACGGAATGGACCATGAGATAGTTGGGTGACCCTACCAGGAGCTGATGCTCCAGCTGGCATAGCTCTCCGAGTCAATGAGACATGCAAGCTACCTCATCACGTCAAGGAATGGATCATGAGATAGTTGGGTGACCCTACCAGGAGCTGATGCTTCAGCTGGCATAGCTCTCCGAGTCATTGAGACATGCAAGCTACCTCACCATATCAAGGAATGGACCATGAGATAGTTGGGTGACCCTACCAGGAGCTGATGCTTCAGCTGGCATAGCTCTCCGAGTCATTGAGACATGCAAGCTACCTCACCATGTCAAGGAATAGACCATGAGATAGTTGAGTGACCCTACCAGGAGCTGATGCTCCAGCTGGCATAGCTCTCCGAGTCATTGAGACATGCAAGCTACCTCACCACGTCAAGGAATGGACCATGAGATAGTTGGGTGACTCTACCAGGAGCTGATGCTCCAGCTGGCATAGCTCTCCGAGACATTGATACATGCAAGCTACCTCACCACGTCAAGGAATGGACCATGAGATAGTTGGGTGACCCTACCAGGAGCTGATGCTCCAACTGGCATAGCTCTCCGAGTCATTGAGACATGCAAGCTACCTCATCACGTCAAGGAATGGATCATGAGATAGTTGGGTGACCCTACCAGGAGCTGATGCTTCAGCTGGCATAGCTCTCCGAGTCATTGAGACATGCAAGCTACCTCACCACGTCAAGGAATGGGCCATGAAATAGGGATGGATGGATGGATGGATGGATGGATGGATGGATGGATGCAAGCATGGATGTTTTCCATCTGAAGTTTTTCAAAACCCTAGAAATACCAAAATTCTTACAAAATCTTACCATCCTTTTTATACAACCAAACCACAGGGATATAAATACAATCTACCACTTTAAATTGAGCATAAAATGCAGAAACACAATCTATAAAACACACACACACACACACACACACACACACACACACATGCGCACACATACAAATCCACAAAAAGCTAAAAATACTAAAAACAATTAAACGGCATCATCTGAACGATCTCCCTTTGAATCTTAATGCAAGGCTCTCTTTAGCCTTGTACGCATGACAATCAAACGTGCACAAAACCTTTACAAGATCATGCAATCTATAAACGTAAACTATATCTCCATCATCTCCAACATTACAATGGTAACACTAAACCTGTGTGTGTGGTGCGACCACCGTAAACACAGTCAGGGTAGGAAAGATGACATCCGCAGCAGAGTAATAAACCGACCTGGCAGAAGTAACATGTCAAGTTTATAACCAGTTTAGTGGATATTGTGAAATTGCTCAGGCCAATGTATCACACTAAGTTATCCCAGAATGTCATTAAGTTAAATTAGATTTGACCAGGCAGGACGAACCTATCAAAACAGTGGACTATAGGAAGCGTAATCGCGGACATGAATCTAAACCACGGCATGAGATCACTGACGAGGAAGGCAGGAAATGGGTTGATAAATCGGCCGAAAACACACTTTCAGTTCGGTTTACGAAAGAGAATGACGTCCCGAAAGATATAAATTTGTCATTATTAAGAGGATAAATTATAGTCATGGATGATGAAGAACAAATATATTTCTTGTAAAAATGATTTATTATTTAAAATATGGTGTTTTTTAAAAAAACAAATCTCTTCAATCTCTGCTGTAAAATGTGTTATACTTAAAGAATGTTTTATTGGGCGGACATATTACATAATTCATAATAAACACTGCTATTAATGCTTTGCCATAAAGATTTCTCCATTAGCAGCACAATAAAGTAACAGAACTTTTACAGTTACATGTAGGTAAAATTAACAACTTCAAGCAGGCCTGGTGCTTATAAAACTTAAAGACTCGAGACTCTAATAGAGTCTGAGACACTAATGTCATGACAACGCCATACAAATTGTATGCATGTGACGTCATCAGAGATCGAGTTTGGACTCCCAAAACTTTTATAAGCACGGGTCCTATATATGTCAAAGAATTTTACAGTTATTGTAGAAAATGAAAATACTACACAAGCTAGTGGCTGTTTGATACAATTTATCATTTGGATAGTTTCGTTATTGTATAAAAAAGATAATACCACCTGAGTGGCCGTTAATTAGATAAACTTTATCTTACGGGCTGTTTCAAAATGTATAAATGAAAAGCAAAGGAAAAGTGGATATGTTTTCAAACAACAGTTCTCGTCATGAATAAAATCACGATGAGCTGAAGATCCCTCTTCTGAAATATCCTCGCCATGAGTAAACTCACGATGAGCTGAAGATCCCTCTTCTGAAATATCCTCGTCATGAGTAAACTCACGATGAGCTGAAGATCCCTCTTCTGAAATATCCTCGCCATGAGTAAACTCACGATGAGCTGAAGATCCCTCTTCTGAAATATCCTCGTCATGAGTAAACTCACGATGAGCTGAAGATCACTCTTCTGAAATATCCTCGCCATGAGTAAACTCACGATGAGCTGAAGATCACTCTTCTGAAATATCCTCGCCACGAGTAAAATCATGGTGAGCTGAAGATCCCTCTTCTGAAATATCATCGTCATGAGTAAACTCACGATGAGCTGAAGATCCCTCTTCTGAAATATCCTCGTCATGAGTAAACTCACGGTGAGCTGAAGATCACTCTTCTGAAATATCCTCGCCATGAGTAAACTCACGGTGAGCTGAAGATCACTCTTCTGAAATATCCTCGCCACGAGTAAAATCACGGTGAGCTGAAGACCAGTCTTCTGAAATATCCTCGCCTGGAGTAAAATCACGATGAGCTGAAGACCAGTCTTCTGAAATATCCTCGCCATGAGTAAACTCAAGGTGAGCTGAAGACCAGTCTTCTGAAATATCCTCGCCATGAGTAAACTCAAGGTGAGCTGAAGACCAGTCTTCTGAAATATCCTCGCCATGAGTAAACTCACGATGAGCTGAAGACCAGTCTTCTGAAATATCCTCGCCATGAGTAAACTCAAGGTGAGCTGAAGATCACTCTCTTGAAATGGTGCTAGGCAAGCAATCACATGAAGTTTCAAATAAAATGTATTAAAATGTTTATTGTGAGGAGATCAAAACTTTCCATGTGAGTGTGGAGGGGAGCAGGAGTGATCACTAACCTTTCCTGGTGAAGATTGCATAATATTTGAAATAAATAGTGTTTAACTCACACAAGTATATAGCATTCTGGTTTAGCCGATAGTTTTTTGACCTGAATCAGTCATAAATCTCGGTTGAACCATCAATGAGAACTCAGGCCTTAAACTTAAATTAAATATTCCATGCTAATTTGCCATTGACACAGGTTCATAAAGCATCATACAAATTAAAAAACAACAATTCAAATGAGCAGTTTGGTTCAATGAAAAATGATGTATACGGCTAAGCTCGAAACTTAAAGACTCTATACCAGTGTACATGTACCTCTGAAATAGGTTCCACAAAACACAAGCAAAATTTTAAATCTTTTTCAAATGACCTGTTTGGTTGAGCAATGCCATATGACTAGACTGTGGATGTGACTTACCTCTAAACACATGGGTATGGAATTGTCGGGTTCTGTCTTGTCCATGAGGAACTCTTTGAAATCAGACTTGTCAGATTTACGAAATGTTTTCACTCGACGCTTAGCAAACCACAAGGAAATCTCCTTCTTTACTTTCAGTTTCAGTTTCATAATTTAAACCACGGGCTTGTAATCCAAACAGTAGTTTAAAACCAGACACAAATACTTTGAAAAATACTTTGAAAAAGTCATCTCCAAGACATCCTTATGTGTCTGTCCAAGATCACTCACAAAAAGATGTTTTCTTCTTCAGTAAATGTTTCACAAATATCAGACTGAATAATAGGTCTTCAACAATAGTAACATATCTTTAGTCTATGCTTCAGTTTCTTCAATGAATGTTTTCTAAATCAATGAACAATTTTCCCAATGATCCTACAGATTAAAATTATAAATATTTAAAAAAATGTCTTGTTAGTTTTTAGTTCAAATCCTAACTACCTAAGAGAAACCTGTTTAGTTAATGCTAAAAACATGTATTTTGATCCACTTCACCTCTCAAACATATTCAATATTTTCCTTCAGTTTACTGACAGGTAGATGCTTAGTACCCGTCGGGTGTCACTACTCCATGGAAACAGCCCACTGTAATGCTAGGAAATGTCTTTATGTTGCATGCACTAGAGACATCCAGATAGTGTCTTTCCAAAACAACATTGGTTGCTGCTTATTAATGGGCAGGCGTATATAGTCACTTTTTAACAGAAGCAATAAATATCAACTTATGATCCTAGGTAAAATATACGTCTTTACTGAATGCCCTTATGTCCATATCGATAAAAAAAAAAAAAAAATTAAATAATGCCTTTGTATTTATAAACTTATACAATGTAATTGTCAAATGATACACTGATGTATCACTTTCTCACAATGTATGGGTTTTTTTCTAATCCTGACGAATTAAAATAAATGTTTGAACGAAATGACTTAGGTGAATAACTTTAAATGTATTTTTTCAAAAGTAAGAAACATCCTTGACTTAATTCTAGGAAATAGATATAATTACGCCAAATGCCAAAGGTCTTTAACCATGAAGAACCTTCAATATCGACATGTGTTGCCGTTAACTTCAAGTATTTCTAAAACTGTGACACAAAACTGTCAGTATCAATAGAGAACTTTAAAAACTGGCATTCAAAGCAATTCAATCATGTATTCTAATACTCTGAAAAGTTATCACGTAACACTCAACACTTTCTCAATAACCACTGACAACTTTAAAATATGGACACCCTAAGCAATCGAATTAAAGTATGTTAATTATTTTAAAAGTTGAAACATGTAGCACTTGACATTTTCTCAATAACCACAGACAACTTATAAATACTAGCACTCAAAGCAATTGCATGTTTTGTATGTGAAGTATTTTTTAAAAATTACCACCAACAATTTCTTTAATGAACACCAGAACAAAAAAAATCCTCCTCATCAAATTGACCATTCCTGACAAAATTGACACTCTGTGAACCAACAACAGCGAGAATCCAGGACCGGAGAATCTATGAAAAACAGACCAGCACAAACTCTTTGATTACATGCTGCAGTTTACTTCTAAAGAGATTATTTGACTTCCGTGCCAGGTTTACAGCTGTCGTTGAGCAACGCAATCAGTGGTGTGCCTGGACTACTGCAATGTAAGACAGGACAGTCCTTTTTTCTGATTTTTCTACAGTTGAGGTTTGAACAAGCTTCTCTAACACTGGTGGAATATAGATAGTATAGTCCTATTTTTCTGATTTTTCTAGTGGAGGATTGAAAAAGCTTCTGTAATATTGCTGGAATATAGATAGTCTAGGTGGGGGGTTCAGATTTTTCTACAGTCGATGATTGAACAAGCTTCTATAACACTGGTGAAATACAGATGGTGAAATACAGATAGCGAAGTGCTTTTTTTTAAAAGATTTCTCAGCAGGTGTTAAACTGAGTGAACTCATGTAACACTGTTCATGGATTGAATAAGTTAGTGTAACACTGGTCGTGGACTGAGCGATCTTCAGTAACACTGGTCGTGGATTGAGCAATCGCACGTTACACTAGTCGCCGATTGAGAGATCTCTTGTAACACTGTCATGGATTGAGCAATTTTCAGTAACACTGGCTGTGGATTGAGTAAGTTCATGTAACAGTGGCTGTGGATTGAGAGATGTCCTGTAACACTGGTTGTGGATTGAGTAAGTCTGTGTAACAGTGGCTGTGGATTGAGCTATCTCCTGTAACACTAGTCGTGGATTCAGCTAACCCACGTTACACTAGTCGCGGATTTAGCAAACCAAATCACAAATTTCCGCTTCTTCTGTGACCAGTGCGGTTCTCATCTACAAGTAATGACCAATACTCGGTGAATAATGGAAGGATCTCGTCTCTCCGTGATCCCCCATACAAGAGGGAATATTGCGGCCTCCATTAATATCCGATGGTTATTGTCATATATGATTTGTCTTTAAACTGTAAAACTAATTTGTAATCCCTGATCTTAGAGCTCAGAAACTCCTTTTTCACTCTCTCAATATGTAATAATGTCGCATCAGATTGTGTTGAGTTCTTTTTTCTTCTTTTTTGTTACTATTTCCTTAAAACATAACTCACTTGTTTTCTCTTGTTGGGTTTTTACATGAAACAGCAGACTTAATAAAAAAAATATTAAGTTACATTCAGATTTGGTTTTCAGATCTAAACAACCTGTTCTTTGATCCAAATGAGCAATTTCTTCACTATTTCTTCCACTTCTTGTATAAACACCACACAAAACAGTTTCCAGCAGCAAAAAAATAAAAATAAATTAAAAATCAATCTGTTATCTGTTATTTTAACCTTAAAAAAAGTTTATTCCTGTTTTATAAAAAAAACTGTATTCAGATCACAGCTGATATCTCATCATTTCTTCATAAAGCTTTTCAGATTTTTATTTCTTTTATTTTGCAGTGTGGGATAAAACAGCTGCCATTTCTCTTTCACCAATAATAATCTGCAATCAGACTGTGTTAGAGAATCAATCAGTTTTCTTCATCGACAGAAAAATGCCACTTTCAACTCGAGGACTTCACAGAAGAAAACCAGTCTATCGCATAGAAAGACAATAAAAACCAGTGTACATGTATGTACCAGAGAAATTCCCAACTAAAAGTGACACAAATTTTTGTTTTTGTGTTAATTAATGTCTTTCTCTTCCTTTGACATTTAAGTATGTCCTGCTTGTTTTTATTGCAAATTTCTGCTATAGAGAAACCACATAACAGTGGTGGGTGGAGGGGGGGAGAGATTCTTAAAGGCTGATACAAAGATCGTATTAAGTTAATAAGTGACGACGTGAAATCTTAGATGTTTTTCTGAAATTATGTCAAAACATCACAAGATAACTTTCGTTTGATGTTGTGAAGGTTTTGATAGCTTAATCATCAAACATTTATTGCTTCCGGTTTCCAATATCTCTGGTATGAATATTTTATATACTTAGAAAAAAATGCTTTTTAATAGTTATAAATGACTAAACTTTATACCTACACAATATCCTGGTAATGTTAATGAAACAAGTTTTCTCTTACCTATTTTATTTTAGTAAAAAGATGTTTTGTTTCTTAATACAAAGAACAGATAACCATTCTTCAAAAACAATAAATAAATTGTTAAAATTAACCAGCAACCTGAATAATTTGAAACAAATATTCTAAAATTAATCAACTTGTATTGTTTTTTGTAATTTTAATCTGCAACTGCCTGACAGGCAATTTTAATCCAGGACACCCTAAAACAGCTATTTTTTAATCCAGGACACACTATAATAGCTATTTTTAATCCAGGACACCCTAACAGCTAATTGTACTCCAGGACACCCCAACACAGCTAATTTTAATTCAGGACTGTCTGACACTTCTCAACACAGCTACACCACTGTCTAACCTAAAGTAACTAATCCAGTTTTTACAAGAACAGTAAGAAGACTAGATGATGTCCAGGATCTACTGGTTTAAGAGAACTCTGCCGGTCTGCGAGCTGTCACAGACACACTGAGTCGTTTTGTGAATCCAGACAGACACACACACCAGAACAAATCTCCTTGTCGTTAACAGATGGATTCACTCTGTCCATGCATAAGAATTAATTAAACATCCACACACGCTGACAACTCTGTGAAGCAAGTTTCACTGCATGACGTCTCTGTAGTCCAGGGGGTATACTTATCGCTATATAAATGTTACTTTTTCATTAAATGTGTTTTAAGAAATAAAATAATTAAATAGATTTTGCTTTCTCAAAATATCCAAACAATATTGTCACGGCTCAGATTTCCAATATAATATAATAAACAGATTTTTCTTTTGCTTCTCTAACGTGAAAGATGGATATTAGTTGATACACAAATGTTTTTAGCACAATCCAGATACTAAACCAACTTCAATGGTATCTGCTAAATATGTCTTCTGCATATATGTGTTGTAAACAACTTTCACAAATGTTTTTCTGCAATGTTATCAGTGACTTCAGATATATCCTTCTTGCACTGATCCTCTGAAATATTCTTCTTGAAACAAAATATTGTTTCTTCTTATTATTGTTTCTTCAGTTATAACCTTTACAATGATGAGATATGCAAGAGCCACAATCCTGAATAGAATTGTGAACTCCAGAAATCCAAAATCTCTTCAAACAATGTTAATAAACTGTTTTAATCCATGTCTTCTTTTTCACAATTACAAATACTGCATCTGTTTAACAAATAACTCTTTATACTGTTAACCTCCAATTCAGACTAATCTTGCACAAATGTTACACAGACATACATGTATATATTCCTTATTAAGTTTAAATACTGTTTCAATTAAAAAAAACTATCTCCAAAGTTACAAATGTTGTATCGATCTGTAACCTGTTAGAAAAACATCCAAGAACACAACTCCAGGACAATGTTTCCACCACAGTTGTCACAAATGTTACACTGTCATATATATTCCTTAGTTATTAAGTTTAAATACTGGTTTAATTCAAAACATTTCTCCACAGTTATAAATGTTGTATCTGTTAAGCAATCAACATGTTACAAAAAATGCCCAAGAATTGACAACTTCTGAACAAGAATTCATCCACAAAAATTCATGTTGACACTTTCCCCATCAAGTATCTAAACCACGAAGAAAAAAAAAGAAGAAAACAAAGTTTATAACACTTTTCCTCAAGAACTCCGAAATGGTGCCAATACTAACGGTGGGAGTTTATATCCTGCGCGACAGTCAGATGATTACTGGTCATTTTTCTTTACAGCGTTCTCATCAAGCGTGGACAACAGGCACAGTCCTACGCGGTTCCGAGGTGATTGGCAATTTGCGTCCGTACAATGGGCAACAACACGACTGGGTTACCCTCGTTATCTGGCGGTCGCTGTACAGCTCGGCCAATTGACTTGCAACGTCCACCGTTTCCAATATTCCCCTCACACCGGTGACTGCAAATCTAGCACTGACAGCAGTGCCAAGCGTATCTCACTGGCCATTGTGCAGCGAGCGAGAGAGAGAGACAGAGAAGCTGGTTTATTGATTTGCATCGCGACGTCTCAGCCCCGCGGTATATACGTTATTCGTGTATGTGCCACGACCATACCGGTAGTGCCCCTCTTCGGTTTCCTTCTCAAATTCACGCTTATTTATTTCCATTATTTCTTTCATCGAGGAAATGGGACTAAAAAGACTTGCAGACATGCAGAGAAATAAATAATGTCCGGTTTTTAATAGGAACTGTAGAAGAAATGTGTCAAGACTTTCTCTATTTAATATATTTGGTGATATAAAAGGCAATAGCATTATTATTAATTCAATTGATTTAAAGCTTGATGATCTTTTTTAAAAAACAGAAATGACAATTTGGAGAATGATTGTGGAGAACCAGGTCTGGAAAGTTAGGTGTTTGTTATGAGCTTTCCATCAAAGTTAAAGTTTCTTTTGTTTAACGACACCACTAGAGCACGCTGATTAATTAATCATATCAAACATTTGGTAATTTTGACCACCCTCTACATTTTACCATTAGTACCAAGGGATCTTTTATAAATGTCTGTGAGGAAATGCATATATAAATATGAATTTCCAGACAGGACAGTACATATCATAAACTTTGATATACCAATAACTGGAAGGAAATGTTTTATTTAACAACAAACTCAACACATTTTATTTACGGACCACACAGATACTGAGAGAGGAAACCTGCTGTTGCCACTTCATGGGCTACTCTTTTCGATTAACAGCAAGGGATCTTTTATATGCACGAACCATCCCACAGAGAGGATAGTACATACCACTGACTTTGTTACACCAGTTGTAGAGCACTGGCTGGAATGAGAGGTCCACCGACGGGGATCGATCCTAGACCGACCGCACATCAAGCAAATGATTTACCACTGGGCTACATCCCACCCCACCAGTAACTGAGTTGTAGGGAGCTGCTTGAGATGGGAAAAAAACGTGAATCCACTGAGAGTTGTCGATCCCACAACCCGTCACACTTCAGTTGAGTGCTCTACCATGTAGTTACAGTCTGCCCTACTTTCCATCAGGTAGGATTTAAAATTTAAGGATAAGAACCATTTCTGTGTGCTAATAAAATCCATCAACAAACAAGGGAAGAACCAGTTTTGAATGCTACTAAAATCTTCAAGGTTACACACCACCAATAATTTCTCCATGCAGTTCAAGACAATTTCTATGTCAAAATATATATTCTGTGAAAAATACAACACTATCAAGAGAGTCATGTGACTAATAATTTTAGGTAGTACTCTCAACTGACATGTACCGTGTAAAACATCAACATAGGTCTACTACGAACTATTGAAATTAATGGCCCCTATGCCTGACCACCGCCTCGTGTTGCTGTTATACAAGTGGCACCATACCACTTGCACAGGTGTTATCAGTTAGTATTACATTATAACAATTAACTTCAAACCAATGAGTTATTAAATACTACAGAGGTCAACCAACGTGTAATCATCAAAGAAAGATTTCAAAATGCGTATCAGAATTTTGTAGTATTTTCTTTTATGAGGAACTATTTTCTAAACCAGACTATATTAAGTTGCTACAAGAAGTAAGGACACAACAACTGGTGGTGTGTGGCCTGAAGTACATGTAGGAACAAATCCAGGGGGGGGGGGTTGGGGTTGGGGGTTTTTTCATCTTTTTTTTCTTTTCTTTTTTTCATTCCAGCAAAATTTGAATGACCTGTATGAATGATTCCCAATGAAAAGGAAAGGAATACACATTGCTTACATGTCACTAGTAACTGTCAACTTTGTTGTATTTTTTTACTCTTCTTCTATAAAGACTGAAAACAGTGCTAAAATGTACACGTATCCTCTCCATTTGGAAATAGCAGGAGAGACATTTATACAGCTCTCCTAGTAACAATTCCAGTGGTGTGTTCAAGAGGCCAACAATTTGACTGGTACCAGCTTCTTCTATCACATCACATTTTCCTAATGTTAGGTGTAAACACCAGTCTAGTGAGCGACCACAATCGCTGACCCTCCTGAACAGGCCTCGGGGGAGAGAATGTCAAACAGGCAGAGCAGTCCCACACATTTAAAATATAAACATCGTAAGAACAAATACTAAAGCAAAAAGATGAAAGATGAGTTCAGAAACACTGACCACTGGATGAGTGTTAGCTGAGCAGTCCCACACATTTAAAATATAAACATCGTAAGAACAAATACTAAAGAAAAAAGATGAAAGATGAGTTCAGAAACACTGACCACTGGATGAGTGTTAGCTGAGCAGTCCCACACATTTAAAATATAAACATCGTAAGAACAAATACTAAAGAAAAAAGATGAAAGATGAGTTCAGAAACACTGACCACTGGATGAGTGTTAGCTGAGCAGTCCCACACATTTAAAATATAAACATCGTAAGAACAAATACTAAAGAAAAAAGATGAAAGATGAGTTCAGAAACACTGACCACTGGATGAGTGTTAGCTGAGCAGTCCCACACATTTAAAATATAAACATCGTAAGAACAAATACTAAAGAAAAAAGATGAAAGATGAGTTCAGAAACACTGACCACTGGATGAGTGTTAGCTGAGCAGTCCCACACATTTAAAATATAAACATCGTAAGAACAAATACTAAAGAAAAAAGATGAAAGATGAGTTCAGAAACACTGACCACTGGATGAGTGCTAGCTGAGCAGTCCCACACATTTAAAATATAAACATCGTAGAGAAACAAATAGAACAAATGACCACTAAAGAAAAAAGATGAAAAAGATGAAAGATGAGTTCAGAAACACTGACCACTGGATGAGTGTTAGCTGAGCAGTCCCACACATTTAAAATATAAACATCGTAAGAACAAATACTAAAGAAAAAAGATGAAAGATGAGTTCAGAAACACTGACCACTGGATGAGTGTTAGCTGAGCAGTCCCACACATTTAAAATATAAACATCGTAAGAACAAATACTAAAGAAAAAAGATGAAAGAGGAGTTCAGAAACACTGACCACTGGATGAGTGCTAGCTGAGCACCTCCTATGGACAGGCCTGCAATAGCGTTTGAAATTTGCAAGTTGTTGCCTTATATTCACAATAGACAGGTTTTATGTTTTATTTAACGACGCACTCAACACATTTTATTTACGGTTATATTGTGTTGGACATATGGATAAGGACCACACAGATACTGAGAAAGAAAGCTGTCGCCACTTCATGGGCTACTCTTTTCAATTAGCAGCAAGGGATTTTTTATATGCACCATCCCACAGACAGGATAACACATACCATGGCCTTTGATATACCAGTCGTGGTACACTGGCTGAAATGCAAAATAGCAAAAATGTGAAAATTTCCAGGTTTGCCCCATTTAGAATAGTGTGTCGCTCGACAGTCAAGTCAGCATTAATCGGTAGGTGTGTGCCAAGCATTACAGATAGTGATAGGTCACCACTCTGAGTGTAGTTGGTGATGTCACAGCAATTTGCTTCCCACTCTTTACAATTACAGGGTGTATATACTACCAAATCAAATCAAAATGATGCAATTATCCTGTGCTTTAGGGTGTATACTATGAAATCTAATCCCATAGACGACAATAGCAACATATGTGGCTAAAACTCCTACCTTCAGTGTATCAATTGACATAAATGCCACGGGTATAAATACTACCACCCCTCATCCTTAACGTGAATCATAAAAAATTGGGAGTCAAGCTGCTCATTTCAGAGGTAACGGGTAGCATCTATGACTACCCTAGTTCTGCACAAAATATTAGTACTCTTTTTTACAGGTACCCATACATGTTTCACCCACAAGGCTACTTGACACAGTGGTACTAGATCAAATAAAATTGCATATATTTTTTGCCCAGATGATACTTTTTTCATTTTTTTTAGTCAACACACTCTCATTTATCACCAATCACAGGACTTGTGGTGTTAACTTCTCTAACAAAAATTGGATGCATCTCGAACTTTGAGCCAGACGGAAGTTATTTGGTTTAACTACTTCCTATATTGATAACATACATTTTTTCAAAAAGTGTGTCTTTATGACAACCAGGATCTGGTGTATTCTGACATAAAGTGAGAACCTATAAGGTCTGCTACATGTAATGAACCTTGTGGCTAATATATAATTTAAGTAATAGAAAATAAATAAATAACATTTACGAGAATGCCGCCATCTATAAGTCAGTATAACCGTGGTGAACAGTAAGACTAGCTAAACGATTAGTACTGGTACCGATTCATACGTTGGGCCAAATTTACAAAGCCGTTTTTTCTTACCTGTAGGTGTTTCATTAGCATTGTAAATGCATGTATATAGTTACACATGTGTAACACATAAACACACTTTGTAAATTCAGACAGGACACAGTCCAGTGGTAAAGCGCTCTTATGATGCGTGGTCAGTCTAGGATCGATCCCCGTCGTTGGGCCCATTGGGCTATTTTCGCTCTAGCTTTTTTATGCACTACAACTTGTATATTAAAGGTTGTAGTATGTGCTGTATGTATCTTGATTGTGGGTTGGTGCATAAAAAAGATCCATTGCTACTAATGGAAAAACATAGTGGGTTTCCTCTTTAAGAATATATGTCAAAATTACCAAATATTTGACATCCAATAGCTGATGGCAAATAAATCCATGTGCTCTAGTGGTGTCCTTAAACAAAACAAACTTTAACTAACTTTTAACTTCATAAAAGATCCTTTGCTACTAATGGAAAAATGTGGCAGGTTTCCTCTCTAAGACTATACATGTATGTCAAAATTACCAAATGTTTGACATCCAATGATAAATAAATCAATGTGCTCTAGTGGTGTCATTAAACAAAAGAACCTTTAACTATAATTCTTTGTAAATTCGGCCCATTATGATTATCGTTAATCTCTAATATCTGATACAGTATCACAAGGACAGAGACAATTGAAGCCAAAATGGCCTAGCATGCTTTACGGTAATATTGGCAATAAACAACAAGAAAAAAACCCCACCAATAAATACAATGATCTGAGTAAGAACCATTCCCAGTAATTGTGGAGCGAGACAAACCGCACTACTCGCTGCGGTAATGACAGCATATGAATATCGCAGGGATGTGAGTTATAGCTTCTAATAACAGAACAGACTTACAAGGGCTGGGAAACACAAAACAGAAGTGGATTATTATCGGCGTGTGACAGGCCATTCGTAAAACATCTCGGATACAGGGAATAAAAACAATTATCACCAAAAAAAACAGGACTACTACTATAGATTGACTGTGATCACAAGTAAAATGGCTGATTGGAAGATGTTGGAGGAATTGGATATCTCATCAAATGACTGCAATCATAAGTAAAATGGCTGATCAGAAGATGTTGGAGGAATTGGATATCTCGCCTAAAGGATTACGATAGTGTGACAGATAGATCGCTGATAGGAAGGGGGACAGGGTGGGTGGGTAGGGGAGGGGGTTATATATATCTCAGCTAAAAAAATAAATATGACTCCTGTCCTGGATGGAGGAGACGGTGAAAGTCGGCACCTGCACCCATGACAGGCGTGTGCTATATACAACAGCTTGTTCTGAATGTGCACGTTAAAATCTATGACCTGACTTGACCTGACCTGATCAATATGACAAGATCTATTCCTGCCAATGGTAAAATGCAGCATGTTTTTTTTTCTTTTCTGAAGACTACATTCACATGTCAACATTATGAAATGTTTTCCATCCAGAAGCGATAATTAAAATCAATGTGCTATATAATGGTGTCGTTAAACAAATTTAAAATGATGGAAAGCTCACAAGATCTACTTAATTTTCCAGACATGATTTTCCACATTGTAAAAGGAATCAGTCTTTGTCATGTGTTTGTTTTAAAAAATCACAAAGATATGAATCATGTCCAAAAATACATAATAATGCTATTGCAGTTTATAGCACCAAGTATATGTCTGTTAAAACAGAAAGTGCTGTCGAATTTCAAAAACAATTCCAATTAAAAAACAAACTTTAACTTTAATGTATTTTTGTATTTTCTAAACCAGTTGGTGATTAAAGAGACAGATCCTAGTTTTTAAACACTAAGGCATATTTTTCACTATTAGAGCCGTTTATGATCACTGAAAACAAACTTTACTTATATTTTATTCTTTAGATTATCCATTTCCGTACAACCGAAGTGTTTCTAAAAAAGTTTGTTTTATTTACCGACGCCGCTAGAGCACACTGATTTTTTATCTTATCATCGGCTATTGGACGTCAAACATATGGTCATTCTGACACTGTTTTTAGAGGAAACCTGCTGTCGCCACATAGGCTACTCTTTTTACGACAGGCAGCAAGGGATCTTTTATTTGCGCTTCCCACAGGCAGGATAGCACAAACCATGGCCTTTGTTGAACCAGTTATGGATCACTGGTCGGTGCAAGTGGTTTACACCTACCCATTGAGCCTTGCTCAGGGTTTGGAGTCGGTATCTCGATTAAAAATCCCATGCCTCGACTGGGATCCAAACCCAGTACCTACCAGCCTGTAGACCGATGGCCTGCCACGATGCCACCGAGGCCGGTCCGAAGTGTTTCTGGTCATCCTGGTATTTCTAATACAACAAAACGCATTTTTAATATTTTCAAATACGCACGTGCGTCTGAGAAGTAACAGTTATGGAGTCAAGATTTAGTCTATGTTCATCGATATTTCACCATTTCAACTTCACAGACTCTTCTTTTACTCTCTTGTAACGTTATCCAAATGTGTTATAGGTTTGTAACTTTTTCAAACTTAGTCCATTATTTACAGGTTGAAACGAGGCACCTTTAATGCCTGTATAAGTACATATCTGCATGTAAAAATACTCTTTCCAAACCATCTCAAGTCTACTATGTCTGACATCTGACATACCTGAAGCTAATAATTAAAATCAAAGTACTTTAGTGGTGAAATTTAAAATAAAATAAAACATATATAGCATAAAAAAGAAAAAGTAAAACTAATATAACTTAAAGGAGAAGAATACAAAAGCACATAAACATATTTCATTTACAACCACTGCCAAAACCACCCAGCGATATTAACAAACGTTAAGTACATTGTTTGCATGCGAAAAACAACTCTTTCCTAAAGATCAGAAATTCATTTTGCCCTGACTATCGGACAGAGATGAGAAGAGACGGGAGATTGTTGATCACTCATATAGCAATCAATGAGAGACAATTTTAGATCTATCAGTCATCGGCACGGCTAGTTTGGACATCCCATTAAAGACGGTCACCGTCTCCTCGCCGCGCTGGGTTCCGAGTCAGACGTGCCTTGCCCCAGTTTACTTAACCCATCATGGACTCCCATTAAGGTGAGTGCAACGCACCAAACACCCATTAGTCATAGGCGATACGTTTTAGGTTTTTTAACAAATTGAATTTCTTAAAGTAAAGTGATTGAATTTATATATATATTGTACATCCATGATAGTTGTGAAGGAATGTTAATATTTGTATGATATACCATTACCAACTGTTTTTCTTTTCTCTAACTTGATTTGATAAAGTAGAATATAAAATATTTTGGTTCGATTTTCTGAAAAAAAATTTTTCAAAACCATAAGAAATAAATTAGGTAAAAGATATGAAATATTTAGAAGTCAATTAGTCCTAAAAATGTTTTAACTCTTATTTATTTTGTAGATCGAATTTTAAAAACATATATACATACATAAAAAAATTAATAAATGTGTTTCCCAGGGCCAGAACTGCAACACAGACACCCACAACCATGTGTTTCCCAGGGCCAGAACTGCAACACAGACACCCACAACAATGTGTTTCCCAGGGCCAAACCTGCAACACAGACACCCACAACAATGTGTTTCCCAGGGCCAAACCTGCAAACACACCCACCTACACCCATGTGTTTCCCAGGGCCAGAACTGCAGAACACAGACACCCACAACAATGTGTTTCCCAGGGCCAGAACTGCAACACAGACACCCACAACAATGTGTTTCCCAGGGCCAAACCTGCAACACAGACACCCACAACAATGTGTTTCCCAGGGCCAAACCTGCAAACACACCCACCTACACCCATGTGTTTCCCAGGGCCAGAACTGCAACACAGACACCCACAACAATGTGTTTCCCAGGGCCAGAACTGCAACACAGACACCCACAACAATGTGTTTCCCAGGGCCAGAACTGCAACACAGACACCCACAACAATGTGTTTCCCAGGGCCAGAACTGCAACACAGACACCCACATCCATGTGTTTCCCAGGGCCAAACCTGCAACACAGACACCCACAACAATGTGTTTCCCAGGGCCAAACCTGCAAACACACCCACCTACACCCATGTGTTTCCCAGGGCCAGAACTGCAACACAGACACCCACAACAATGTGTTTCCCAGGGCCAAACCTGCAAACACACCCACCTACACCCATGTGTTTCCCAGGGCCAGAACTGCAACACAGACACCCACAACAATGTGTTTCCCAGGGCCAAACCTGCAAACACACCCACCTACACCCATGTGTTTCCCAGGGCCAGAACTGCAACACAGACACCCACAACAATGTGTTTCCCAGGGCCAAACCTGCAAACACACCCACCTACACCCATGTGTTTCCCAGGGCCAGAACTGCAACACAGACACCCACAACAATGTGTTTCCCAGGGCCAAACCTGCAAACACACCCACCTACACCCATGTGTTTCCCAGGGCCAGAACTGCAAATGCACACACCCACACCCATGTGTTTCCCAGGGCCAAACCTGCAAACACACCCACCTACACCCATGTGTTTCCCAGGGCCAGAACTGCAAATGCACACACCCACACCCATGTGTTTCCCAGGGCCAAACCTGCAAACACACCCACCTACACCCATGTGTTTCCCAGGGCCAGAACTGCAGACTCCCCTCACACCCACATGTTTTCCAGGGCCAGAACTGCAGAACCACACACCCATGTGCTTTTCCACAACCATGTGCTTCCCAGGGCCAAAACTGCAGACTCCTCTCATACTCATGTGCTTCCCAGGGCCAGAACTGCAGACTTTCCCCATACTCATGTGCTTCCCAGGGCCAGAACTGCAGACTCCCCCCATACTCATGTGCTTCCCAGGGCCAGAACTGCAGACTTTCCCCATACTCATGTGCTTCCCAGGGCTAGAACTGCAGACTCCCCCCATACTCATGTGCTTCCCAGGGCCAGAACTGCAGACTCCCCCCATACTCATGTGCTTCCCAGGGCCAGAACTGGAGGTTAAATCCAAATCTGCTACTCTTAGACTATGTCCAAAAGAAGGAAAATTCATCCACATATAATACTGATTGGTCTGGCTGCAAGCCACCATTTGTGGACATTTGTAATAATATTCATATAACTCTTCGTGTATTTGATAAAAACTCAAACAATCTGTCATCAGATATATCAATAACTTTGTACCTCCATAAAGCAGCAACAAATATCAAACAGCGGGCTAAAAGAAGAAGAAGATGGAGGTAATTGGTTCCAAAGAAACTTTGTTGGTTTCCTGCTAATCAGCCGAGCGTTTGATCTGGTCTATCCTGAGACATCCTGTCATGCCTGTCAAATTTATCAACAGATATGATTGGTGAGTGAAGCCATGAAAATGTCCACCTCTCCAGGACAGGAAGTAGGTCACCCCCGAAGCTAGATGAGTGCTCGTTAATTATGAAGTGAAAAATATTGTTCATCTGAAGGCGCTTCATGTTTCGTTGTTTATTTTGAACTGCTGTATGAAACCAAAATACAGCCTGCAAGACATAAGTGGCTGGGTAGATGATTTTCAAAAACTTGTAAACATATTATGGCTCTTAACTGTAAATACAAATTTACAATGTTTTGTACATGTGGATCTTGGGGTCTAATTCACTAAACCCGCAACTTTGTGAATTTATTGGCAGGGCAAAAATATATTGAAGAATGATGCACTGTTGCTTAACAAAGGTTAACAGAGTTTTGAAAACGTGGTTCCTGTTGTGTTCAGTTGGGTTAAATTGATGAAACCCATCTATGGGTTACTATCTCTATTTATCATCTATTAAAGACTTTTGTGTTCAGTTGGGTTAAATTGATGAAACCCATCTATGGGTTACTATCTCTATTTATCATCTATTAAAGGCTTTTGTGTTCAGTTGGGTTAAATTGATGAAACCCATCTATGGGTTACTATCTCTATTTATCATCTATTAAAGACTTTTGTGTTCAGTTGGGTTAAATTGATGAAAGCCATCTATGGGTTACTATCTCTATTTATCATCTATTAAAGACTTTTGTGTTCAGTTGGGTTAAATTGATGAAACCCATCTATGGGTTACTATCTCTATTTATCATCTATTAAAGACTTTTGTGTTCAGTTGGGTTAAATTGATGAAAGCCATCTATGGGTTACTATCTCTATTTATCATCTATTAAAGACTGTTGTGTTCAGTTGGGTTAAATTGATGAAACCCATCTATGGGTTACTATCTCTATTTATCATCTATTAAAGACTGTTGTGTTCAGTTGGGTTAAATTGATGAAACCCATCTATGGGTTACTATCTCTATTTATCATCTATTAAAGACTTTTGTGTTCAGTTGGGTTAAATTGATGAAAGCCATCTATGGGTTACTATCTCTATTTATCATCTATTAAAGACTTTTGTGTTCAGTTGGGTTAAATTGATGAAAGCCATCTATGGGTTACTATCTCTATTTATCATCTATTAAAGACTTTTCTAGGAGATATCGCTGGCTCTATAATTTGTGATATCTCCTGTGATATTCTCCTCACTTCTTTTTGTTACATCACTGTGTATGTTTCAACGCTAAACCTATCATTAGTGACATCACGCCACTGTCGTTCTGTTAGTTAACAAGTCTACCACTGCCAAATAATGACATTCAACCCACATTACTGACATTGTTTACAACTGTCGCAAATGAAAAGAATGATAATGGATGATAAAAAGAATACCCCCCTCGTGTCTTGTGATATCATAATTTAATCAGCAACCATTGATAAAAGTATAAAAATCCTCGGCAAGCCTCGGATTTCATACTTTTATCAACTCGTGCTGATAAATTATGATATTACAAGACACTCGGGGAGTATCCTCTATGTATCTGGACAAAACAAATGCCACCATTGTAAACAAGCATTCTGAGAGTACTACCAAAACAACACGTCCCCTACCATAAACAACAAATTCTCATATCTCTTAATTTCAGGGGCTATAACTAAAAAATGGGCCAATCGCAATGAAAGTTAAACCTTGTCTGTAACTGTACATGATAAATCTATATACAAAATTTCAGCTCAGATATCTTGTCTGGAAAACAATATGTGGGACAGACAGACAGACAGACAGACAGAGAAAGAGACAGATGGACAGAGACAAAACCTAAGTCCCCTCCAATTAGACCAGTAGGGGAGGAAACTATAGTACGTATATTGCCATGTATTAGCCGACTCCTTGTACAAGCCGACCTCTTAGTTTGACCCTAAATATTGTAACAGTGGAAAAACAGCCGTCTAGAGAATAGTACATGTGTGAAGAGAGGGTCGGTGAAAAGCAAGAAGGCAGGAAATGTTTTATTTAATGACGCACTCAACACATTTTTTATTTAGGTTATATATGGCATCAAATATATGGTTAAGGACCACACAGATATAGAGAGAGGAAACCCACTGTCACCACTTCATGGACTACTCTTTTCGATTACAGCAATGGATCTTTTATATGCACCATCCCACAGACAGGATAACACATACCACGGCCTTTGATATACCAGTTGTGATGCACTGGCTGGAGTGAGAAATAACCCAATGGGCCCACCGATAGGGATCGATCCCAGATCGACTGTGCATCAAGTGAACGCTTTACCACTGGGCTACGTCCCGCCCGCGTGGAAAGCAAGAAAGGCTGGAGTAGAGGACAGAAGAAAGGAGGTCTTGGCCGAGATCGGAGAATGCTGATGGAGTGACTCAACGTATGGATAGAGAAGAGAAATATAGGTGGTGAGTAACAAGTTTACAATATCAAGTACAAAATCATCAGCCTTGTGTATAAGCCTCGTATCAAGCAAACACTGTATCACTGGGCTACGTAATCATACATGTATCTCTGCACAAAGCAGAGTCTAAAAGATATTTTGACAAGGTCGTGATTGGTATCATGAAACAGTCATCGATTATGTGCTTTGTCTGTAGGTAGACTGACATACTGTTTCAATGCATGTTCCCAGTGGTATAAAAAAAAAACCCAGAGTTAATGACAGCTAAATAGTTGTAATCTTGATGCCACACCATCTGAAAATGAATGTTTCTGTTCTATTAATAATTCACATGCTTCAAACTGAAATTGTTGCTGCTACACGTCTGTGCATCCACTGTAACACCATATAGTCGCTCCAGAGACATTATCAACAACCATTATCAAATTTAAAGTGACAGACCCTAGTTTTTAAACACTAAGGCATATGGTTCACTATTAGAGCTGTTTTTAATCACTGAAATCATACTTTACTTAGATTTTATTGTTTGGATTATCCATTTCTGTACAACCGAGGTGTTTATGGTCATCCTGGTATTTTTAATATCACAAAATGCATTTTTCATACTTTTTTATACTTTAAAAACACATGTGCGTTTTAGAAGTACATTTTTTGGAGGAGAGTTTTGGTTTATTTTTAAGGGTATTTCACCGTTTCAATGTCACAGACTCTTGTTTGATTCTATTGTAACTTTATCCTCAAAAACGTCCTGTGATTTTTATCTCTGTTTAAATATACTGAGAGAAAGATATCAGAGAATAGTACTGCAGACCAAATTTCAGTCACTATTAGGATCATTATGTCTGTACATAAAGAACAAAGATGTACAGTGGGACTGACTGTCAATAATGTGGGACTGACTGTCAGTAATGTGGGGCTGACTGTCAGTAATGTGGGACTGACTATCAATAATGTGGGACTGACTGTCAATGTGGGACTGACTGTCAATGTGGGACTGACTGTCAGTAATGTGGGGCTGACTGTCAGTAATGTGGGGCTGACTGTCAATGTGGGACTGACTATCAATAATGTGGGACTGACTGTCAATGTGGAACTGACTATCAATAATGTTGGACTGACTGTCAATGACTATCAATAATGTGGGACTGACTGTCAGTAATGTGGGACTGACTGTCAATAATGTGGGACTGACTATCAATAATGTGGGACTGACTGTCAATGTGGGACTGACTATCAATAATGTGGGACTGACTATCAATAATGTGGGACTGACTGTCAATGTGGGACTGACTATCAATAATGTTGGACTGACTGTCAATGACTATCAATAATGTGGGACTGACTGTCAGTAATGTGGGACTGACTGTCAATAATGTGGGACTGACTGTCAATGTGGGACTGACTATCAATAATGTGGGACTGACTGTCAATGTGGGACTGACTATCAATAATGTGGGACTGACTTGTCAAACCATACAAGTCCCCCGAAATTAGAGTTCAAATATAGCAGCATTAATTACTCTTACGCTATACAAGTCCCTGGAAATTAGAGTCAGCAGTTTTAATTACTCCTAGACTTTGAAAAGTTCCACCTACCTTGAGATAGTAGACGAGAAGTTCGTTAAGGGAGGGGTCAGCGTTCAGGTTGACGAGATATGCCAGACTGTTCTCGACTTTGATTCCCGATGTCTGCACCGATATACCCATCTGTTCCAGCGCCTGGTGACGGTCCTGTAAGTGATGATCAAAATAAATATTACTTAAATGTACATATTTCTGTCACAGTTTAAGAATAATGGTCATCTTACAAATATAAACATTACAAGAATTACACTATCAAAATTCACCCTGCAACCACTGTTTCTGTTATCGGCCTCGGTTCTGTAGTGGTTATGACTTCGGGCTTCTGGCTGGTAGGTACTGGGTTCGTATCCCACCTGAGGCAATGGTGGATTTTTCATGCCAGTACTGGCTCCAATCCAGAGTGAGTGCACAGCTAGGCTCAATGGGTAGGTGTAAGGCCACATACACTGAGTTTCACCCACTTCACGAGTGCGATTATGGGTGTGTCTCCCGAGTATATGACCCCCACATGGGTGATGATTACCCAGCATGCCCTGCAGGTTCCGTGTACCCCGGGCTCGGGTGTTACCGAGATAACTTAAATGACAGCAAGCGAGTCAAATAGTCTTATACCAAAATGGAAATACTGCAGCTTCACCATTCATCTTATCATCATCCATGTTTGTAATGTCCAAAATACACAAAAAATGTTTGTCTCTTGTGTTGAATGTTTGTAGTGTTTTGTTTTTTTTAATTTAAAAACAGAAGAAAAAAGGTTCTCTTGGCCAATTATGATGACCTATTAAAGCAAAGTCATAAACGTATACTAGCAGATTATGACCTTTGACATCATGTACACATGGATGTCATATCCTATTCACGGTTTCTGTCAGAGGGTAAAACGGATATGGCGCCATACACAAATTGTTTTGCACATTTTTTTTTTTTTACATTAACCTTTTGAAAAAATTGATAACTCTTTTCATTACTGTATGATTTTCTCAACCCTAACTCTAAACTTAACCCATTTTCTTTCTGGGGGAGGCCCCCCATACCACATGTTGACTGTGGTTGCATTCAATTCCATAGCATCATACCCCAAAAATATTATTTCTGGCACAAACACTGTATAGATATCACAAAACCATTCATTTGACTGAAGTAAAGGTACAAAGTAACTGAAATAAACAGGAATAATAATTGTGGGCTTTTAATGCTTGACAGATTTACAGGAAAGAGATAATAACCAATTACTGACATAGGATATCGGTTTCAGGTAAAACATGGAATTCTGCTCACAAAGCATCGCTGATACCCCATTTTTACCTGTACTTTCAAAAGATAAAGCTGACATCAAAATCAAGTTATTCTCTGAAGTCAATAAACAATATCTAGATGAAGGAAGGAAATGTTTTATTTTACGATGCACTCAACACATTTTATTTATAGTTATATGGCGTCAAACACATGGTTAAGGACCACGCAGATATTGAGAAAGAAAACCCGCTGTAGCCACTTCATGGGCTACTCTTTTCAATTAGCAGCAAGGGACCTTTTACATGCACCATCCCACAGACAGAATAGTATATACCACCGCCTTTGTTACACCAGTTGTGGAGCACTGGCTGGAATGAGAAATAGCCTAAGGGATCCACCGACGGGGATCAATCCAAGACCGACCGCACATCACGCTAACACTTTACCACTGGGCTACATCCTGCCCCCAATATCTAAATGAATTATCACATGTTTGACATCGACTGACCTCGGTGGCGTCATGGTTAGGCCATCGGTCTACAGGCTGGTAGGTACTGGGTTCGGATCCCAGTCGAGGCATGGGATTTTTAATCCAGATACCGACTCCAAACCCTGAGTGAGTGCTCTTCAAGGCTCAATGGGTAGGTGTAAACCACTTGCACCGACCAGTGATCCATAACTGGTTCAACAAAGGACATGGTTTGTGCTATCCTGCCTGTGGGAAGCGCAAATAAAAGATCCCTTGCTGCTAATCGGAAAGAGTAGCCCATGTAGTGGCGACAGTGGGTTTCCTCTCAAAATCTGTGTGGTCCTTAACCATATGTCTGATGCCATATAACCGTAAATGAAATGTGTTAAAAGAAAGAAAGAAATGTTTTATTTAACGACGCACTCAACACATTTTATTTACTTTTATATGGCGTCAGACATATGGTTAAGGATAACTCAGATTTTGAGAGGAAACCCGCTGTCGCCACTACATGGGCTACTCTTCCGATTAGCAGCAAGGGATCTTTTATTTGCACTTCCCACAGGCAGGATAGCACAAACCATGGCCTTTGTTGAACCAGTTATGGATCACTGGTCGGTGCAAGTGGTTTACACCTACCCATTGAGCCTTGCGGAGCACTTACTCAGGGTTTGGAGTCGGTATCTGGATTAAAAATTCCATGCCTCGACTGGGATCTGAACCCAGTACCTACCGGCCTGTAGACCGAGAAATGTGTTGAGTGCGTCGTTAAATAAAACATTTCTTTTCCAATAGCTGATGATTAAAAAATCAATGTGCTCTAGTGGTGTCATTAAAAAAAATATATATATATTTTTTAGTGGTTTGAACAGTGACCACTAACCAACTAACAACTAACCCACTGTCCTGAACAGACAGCCCAGATAGCTGAGATGTGTGTGTGCCCAGGACAACATGCTTGAACCTTAAATGGATTATAAGCACAAAAATAAGTTGAAATGAAATTAACACTATCCCCATGCACGAAGGATTTTTAGACAACTAATCCTCGAATCAGCCAGAATGTTTTTGTATGTTTAATCACTTAATTCTCAAACGAGTTGATTTGGAGCATGTTTTATAATCACCATCAAATCTCACAGATCCCATGTCTGGCACTCTCCTGTGTGGCACTCTCCTGTTCATTCAGCCACAACAAACTGCACCTCCAAACTATGTGCAGGATCGTGCAACTGTCACATCCATAAGCTGCACACACGCACGCCACACACGGCAATCAACTTGTGTGTTTCACTTCATTTTAATGATAAAAAACACCAGGTTTTATCCAGGTTTTATCTGCTGCAATTTTGAAAAATTGTGGAAAAATAAGTCCAGAAAACTATTTTTCTTTCTCCTAAGTTGAACTTGGTGAAAAATGGGTAAATTGCTATTAAAGTCAAACTTGATCGGTAACAGTACATGATAAAGCTATAAACATAATTTTAGCTCAATAGCTTGAGGCATTACAACAATAAAAAATGTCCAGAAACCTGTATGTTGGACAGACAGACAGACAGACAGACAAAAGGATGCAGGGGATACTTATAGGCCCCTTCGGTTGAACCAGTAGGGAGCTATAAAAACACACCATCAGGTTGCGAATTCAAGGCAAGCTGATAATTGTCAATAAATGAATAATTGTTTTATCCAACCAGAAACACCCAATAGCCGATTTGTATTGTTGTGCCGAGGTGTCGCTAAACATTCATTCATTCATTCCAACCAGATCCATAAAATAATTGTATAACTCTGATCCACTCAGCTTTACAACCAGAAAACATCATCACTGACGCAAGTTTCCAACGTGAAATATGTAATTTTGAACCTACATTATTCAACCTCAAAATGTAAAAGACCTCACCAATTTAACACTATTTTGATGTGTGTCACAGTTTAGAGGACATATTAGTGAGTCTAATTACAAACGATTTTTTACTGAAGAACTTATTACATTTTTTTTTAAAAATATTTTTTAAAACCCTACGATCATGATCCATGACGTCAATGTTTATGAAAGTTTATTTTCACTTTCAATCCACGATGAGTAATCCATCCATCATCTATTTCAAAGTCTGTATTATCAATTATTTTCGGTGAATACATCCTTTACAAATCTTCAGTTTTCATTAAATAATAATGTTCAACATGTTTTAAAAGAGGGTTTTTACATTAGTTTTTGGGAGAGAAAGAGTTATATGATTAATCACTCTCCGACAAGGTTTTCAGAGTCTTAGACAAGAACTCCTCCAAACTTCTACACCCCTAAACCACCCCCCCCCCCCCCCCCCTCCCCATTACTAAATTTAATTATATACCTGATGAATCTTCTCGGTTTCCAGTAGTTTCTCCTTCCTCCCCATTACAAAATTTAATTATATACCTGATGAATCTTCTCGGTTTCCAGTAGTTTCTCCTCCCTCCCCATTACAAAATTTAATTATATACCTGATGAATCTTCTCGGTTTCCAGTAGTTTCTCCTCCCACGTTTTCGACATCTCTTTGACCAGTTTCTCTGACTCTTCCAATCTGTCTTTCAAATCAGGAGCTGTCATACTCTGTAAAAGAGTTCAACACACTGGTTAATACACAACTGTACATGTATATGTGTTGAACAACCACGTCTGACATGTACTTATAGCATATTAAAAAAGCTTCCATTTCGAATCGAGTTTATGTCTCGAGTGAAATAATTTTCAGTTGTCACGAGCTTTAGCAATTTGTAATGAAAATTATTTCACGAGGGACATAAACATGATATGAAATGGTAGTGAGTTTAATATCCTATTTATTACCCATAATCAATCTTAATTTATATCACTCAACTCCTGCAGCTGACGTTCCATTAAGGTTGTAGTGCGCCAATCGATGACGTCATCGTGTGACGTCAAAGTGTTACGTCCTACTTGACATTCTAGTGGGATGTATCACTTTGATATGTACCAAGATATTTTTAACCATATGGGTACTAAAGGTATATATTTCAACTATATTTGATATTGATTATCCTACAAGTTGCACAGAATTAACACACCTTAAGACTAGTTTTAGTTCTATAAATAATTGAGCAGCACTCAGTTGAGATCTCAGCGTCTACTCTTAAAAAAAGAGCAGCTTAATTAAGACTACTGGCAGCTTAATACATAGTGTAAACATGCCTTAAGACTAGTCTCAATTCAATAAATACCTGAACTCTCAGCATTTCCACATCCTCTCTTAGTTCTCGAATTAAGCTACATGTCATTACTACAAGTCACACAGTGTGACCATGCCTTAAGACTGGTCTAGATTTTATAAATACCTGAGTAACACTAAGTTGAGATCTGAGCGTCTATACCTCCTCCCTCAGTTCTCGGATTATGCTACACGTTGGTACTACCTACAAGTAACACAGTGTGACCAAACCTTAAGACTGGTCACAGTTCTATAAATACCTGAGCGGCATTAAGTTGAGATCTAAGCGTCTCCACCTCCTCCCTCAGTTCTCCACCTCCTCCCTCAGTTCTCGGATTATGCTACATGTCATTACTACAAGTCACACAGTGTGACCACGTCTTAAGACTGGTCTAAGTTCTATAAATACCTGAGCGGTAGCACTAAGTTGAGATCTGAGCATATCCACCTTCTCCCTCAGTTCTATAAATACCTAAGCGGCACTAAGTTGAGATCTGATTATCTCCACCTCCTCCCTCAGTTCTATAACTACCTGAGCGGCACTAAGTTGAGATCTGAGCATCTCCACCTCCACCCTCAGTTCTATAACTACCTGAGCGGCACTAAGTTGAGATCTGAGCATCTCCACCTCCTCCCTCAGTTCTATAACTACCTGAGCGGCTCCATTCCCTCCCTCAGTTCTATAACTACCTGAGCGGCACTAAGTTGAGATCGGAGCGTCTCCACCCCCTCCCTCAGTTTTATAAATACCTGAGCAGCACTAAGTTGAGATCGGAGCGTCTCCACCTCCACCCTCAGTTCTATAAATACCTGAGCAGCACTAAGTTAAACTCTGAGAGTCTCCACCTCCTCCCTCAGTTTTATAAATACCTGAGCAGCACTAAGTTGAGATCTGAGCATCTCCACCGCCTCCCTCAGTTCTATAAATACCTGAGCAGCACTAAGTTGAGATCTGAGCATCTCCACCTCCACCCTCAGTTCTGTAACTACCTAAGCAGCACTAAGTTGAGATCTGAGCGTCTCCAACCCCAAGTTGAGATCTGAGCATCTCCACCTCCACCCTCAGTTCTATAACTACCTAAGCAGCACTAAGTTGAGATCTGAGCGTCTCCAACCCCTCCCTCAGTTCTATAAATACCTGAGCAGCACCAAGTTGAGATCTGAGCGTCTCCATCTCCTCCCTCAGTTCTGTAACTACCTAAGTGGCACTAAGTTGAGATCTGAGCGTCTCCATCCCCTCCCTCAGTTCTATAAATACCTGAGCGGCACTAAGTTGAGATCTGAGCGCCTCCACCTCCTCCCTCAGTTCTCGGATGATGCGGGCATTGGGATCCTCATTGACGACGGCGTGGTTCACGATGCGTTTGGCGCGGTCCGCATAACGCAGTGTGGACAACGTCTCTTCGTAGTTGTCTGCGGCGGGACTTATCGTGGCAACCATCACAGTTTTACTGTTACCGCCAAGATTGTCCTGAAACAAAGGGAAACAACTCTTTAACACTTTGTTGCATGCAGCAGGATTTTTAATATGGCTACCATCAGTTTTTGTTTTTCTTCAACTTATTTCCGTGCTTATATCCAATTAAGGTTCAAGCACACTGTCCTGGGTACACATCTCAGCTATCTGAGCTATCTGTTCAGGACAGAGGGTTAGTTGTTAGTTGGTTAGTGAGAGAGAAGAGGGTGTAGTGGCCTTACACCTACCCATCGAGTCCTTAAGAACTCGCTCTGGGTTGGAGCCAGTACCGGGCTGCAAACCCTGTACCTACCAGCCTGTAGTCTGATGGCTTAACCACTCTACCACCGAGGCTGGTCATCAGTTTTACTGTTGCCTCCAAGATAGGCCTGAAATAAAGGGAAGTAAATCCTTAACATCTCATTGTCTGCAGCAGTATTTTTATTGTGGCAACCCTCACAATTTTACTGTTACTGCCACGATCGTCCTGCTTAGATTGTGGTGAAACAAAGTGGAATAACTGTAACACTGAATTTATCAGTTTTACATTTTGCTCCCTTATTGACATATTTGAATATATACAGTTCAAATACAGCTACATTGTATGTACACAAAACATTAGAAATAAAAATGTTTTATTTTGTTTTTAGTTTTACTATTTAAATATTAAAATATTTGCAACATGGTTAAAGAACATACACACAGTACATATTTCAAGACAATCATGTAAACTGGTATATCAAAGGTCATGGAATGTGCTGTCCTGTCTGCGGTAAAGTGTATATATTAAACAATCTGTTGTTTCTAATGGAAAAATGTAACTGGTTTCCTCTGAAGACCATATCAAAATTATCAACAGTTTGACATCCAACAGCTGATGATCAAGAAAACAATTTTCCATCGAGGCGTTTTTAAACAAACAAACAAAATGTAGCAGGATTTAGAACAGTCAGTTGAGTGTTTGCTTGAGGTGCTTACGTCACAGGATCGACCCACCTAAGCGGATCCATTAAACTGACTGGGTGTTTTCTTGTTTCACTACAACTGTTTAAAGGCTGTGGTACATGTATAAGGCCGCGGTACATGTGTAAGGCCGCGGTACATGTGTACGGCCGCGTACATGTGTTTTAAGGCCGCGGTACATGTGTTTTAAGGCCGCGGTACATGTGTAAGGCCGCGGTACATGTGTAAGGCCGGGGTACATGTGTAAGGCCGCGGTACATGCATACGGCCGCGGTACATGCATAAGGCCGCGGTACATGCACAAGGCCGCGGTACATGCACAAGGCCGCGGTACATGCACAAGGCCGCGGTACATGCACACGGCCGCGGTACATGCATACGGATGCGGTACATGTATAAGGCTGTGGTACATGCATACGGCCGCAGTACATGCATACAGATGCGGTACATGTATAAGGCTGTGGTACATGCATACGGATGCGGTACATGTATAAGGCTGTGGTACATGCATACGGATGCGGTACATGTATACGGCTGCGGTACATGTATACGGATGCGGTACATGTATAAGGCTGTGGTACATGTATACGGATGCGGTACATGTATAAGGCTGTGGTACATGTATACGGATGCGGTACATGTATAAGGCTGTGGTACATGTATAAGGCTGTGGTACATGTATATGTTTTCCTGTCTAAGTGCAAATAAAAGATCCTTTGCTGCTAATGGAAAAGTTTAGCGGGTTTCCTCTGATGACTACTAGTCAGAATTACCAAATGTCCCAATAGCCAATGATTAATTAATCAATGTGCTCCAGTGGTGTCATTGAACAAAACAACCTTTTTAAAAACAAAAACAAACGTTTAACTTCAGCAGTGTGACTCTGCCTTTAGTGGGTTAATCACTGTATATGACCGTGCCATCAATACTTCATGAGAATAACGAGGGATGGTGTGGGATATTAAAACAACTACAAACTCATCAACAGTCGACTAACCAAAGTTAAAAACACCAGACTTCAAAGCCTTGTTCATCGGAGTATAAAATCAATAAGAGACATTTAAATATGAGCAGACTCAAATGCGACATTTGTTTGTGACATTTCATTTTCAGCATGCATGCTCTGAGAGTTAGCCAGTTGTTTTAATTTTCAGCATGCATGCTGAGAGTTAGCCAGTTGTTTTAATTTTCAGCATGCATGCCGAGAGAGTTAGCCAGTTGTTTTAATTTTCAGCATGCATGCTCTGAGAGTTAGCCAGTTGTTTTAATTTTCAGCATGCATGCTGAGAGTTAGCCAGTTGTTTTAATTTTCAGCATGCATGCTGAGAGAGTTAGCCAGTTGTTTTAATTTTCAGCATGCATGCCGAGAGAGATAGCCAGTTGTTTTAATTTTCAGCATGCATGCTGAGAGTTAGCCAGTTGTTTTAATTCTCAGCATGCATGCTCAGAGAGATAGCCAGTTGTTTTAATTTTCAGCATGCATGCTCTGAGAGTTAGCCAGTAGTTTTAATTTTCAGCATGCATGCTCTGAGAGTTAGCCAGTAGTTTTAATTTTCAGCATGCATGCTCTGAGAGTTAGCCAGTAGTTTTAATTTTCAGCATGCATGCTGAGAGAGTTAGCCAGTTGTTGTAATTTTCGGCATGCATGCTGAGAGAGTTAGCCAGTTGTTTTAATTTTCAGCATGCATGCTCTGAGAGAGTTAGCCAGTTGTTTTAATTTTCGGCATGCATGCTGAGAGAGTTAGCCAGTTGTTTTAATTTTAAACATGCATGCTCTGAGTTAGCCAGTTGTTTTAATTTTCGGCATGCATGCTCAGAGTCAGTTAGTCGTGTTAAACAAATTTTAACTCAGCAAGACCAGTGATTATTATTATGTACTTGTGTGTAAAAGTTTAGGTATGATTTCTTTAATCACACCACTAAAGCAAATTGATTTATCAATCATTGGCTATTGGATTTCAAATCATTGGCTATTGGATGTCAAACATTTGGTAAGTCTGACTCGTAGTCATTAGAGGAAACTCACTACATTTTCCCATTAGCAGCAATTTCATATGTGCCATCCCAGACAGGATAGCACATACCACAGCTTTTGATAAACCCTTGTGTGTACTGGTTGGAATGAGAAATAACCCAATGGGCTCACCGACAGGGATTGATCTCAGACTGACCACACATCATATGGGCATTTTACCATTGCCTCCACACATGTGTAAGACTGTTTAATTACACCCCAGCACATTATTTAATCAATGCTGTTAGAGATCACTGCTTGATCACCTACTATTGGGTATATACTTGTGGGTACTGGTTGCCATAGGATAAAATCATGTTGGGTCCATTTAGCGCAAATGAACCTACACGTCAGGCGAGCACTGACTAAACCTCCAACTTAGAGTACATACATGTAGTACTATATACTGACTGTTTTGACTGTTTCTCGGTCACCTCAGCTGAGAAAAGTGTACAAATAGACCAGTATTACAGTGTCCATCAACCCAAGTCTCCTGGGAAGTGTAACAGTTTTATCTTCAAACGAGGGAAAGACCAAGACAGAGTCAAATTTATGTGCCTTAGTTATGGTTAAGCTATTGGACATAAGGCTGGTATCAGAGCTCCGCGGTATTGAAATTGCAGGTTTGGTATCGGTATGGGTATTTTTGAGAGTGATTTACCTTAATTGGTATTTGTATGATATTCAGTATTGTACAATACTGATACCAATATCGAGCAGTATTTTCGGTATACTCAGCTTTAAGTCTCAAACACTAATTTCATCTAAATACAATTAAATTCCTTACACAAGGCCCTCATCTCTCTTCTTTTTAGCTATTTTGTGTTTGTCAGATATATTGTTAGTGCTTTACTAAATGGCAAATAACATTTTTCAATACTGAAATTTGGGTATTTTGAGATTTGCTCGGTACAGTAAATCAGTAATGACATGATACCAATACTGAATGGTATATATAGTATATACCGCCCAGCTCTAGCTGGTATAGGCACTAGGTTCGCCACCTAGTACCGGCTTCCACCGTGAGCAAGTTTAACAACTCAGTGTTAAGGTGTAACTCACTACATTAGCTTCTCTCTAACTAACTAACTAACTAACTAACTACTAAACCAAACAGACAGCCCATATAACTAGGTGTGTGTGCCCAGGACAGCATGCTTGAACCGTAATTGGATATAAGCATGAAAATAACTACAAATGAAAATGTAGTCATTTACAGCTTGTTCTTTCCACCAACCAGAATTTATATGTTGCCTGTGATAAGACGTGGCTATTCGGGGGAAACTCCTGCTGGGTCCACTGAGGTCAATTGAACCTACAACCGATCACACCTCAGGCATGCACTAATATACACCTGACTTAGTACTGGTACATAGTACTACCGGTATATACTGTCTGCTTTGACAGTTCTGTTCTTGGTCACCTCAGCTGAGAAAAGTGTAGAATTAGACCAGTATTACAGTGTCCATCAAACTTAGACTCCTGGGACCTTGACAGTGTTATCTTCTAACAAGGGAAGGCTGAGATGGAGTGGAATTTCTGTGTGACCATTCTTTAGATCTGTTCCAGGCCCAGCCACGATAATGAAGTGTCATTCCCTTCAGTTCACAACGAGGGTTATTGGGTTAATGGTTGGTTTATACCCCAGTAACAGTTTATAATGGTTGCACAATGGATGTCACATATAAGGTTGGTAGTTACTGGGTTCGCATCCCGGTACCAGCTTCCACCCACAGTGAGTTTAATGACTCAATGGGTAGTACTCCAGGTCCAGCCATGATAATGAAGTGTCATTCCCTTCAGTTGAGGGTTGTTGGGTTAATGGCTAGTAGGTACTGGGTTCGCATCCCAGTACCGGCTTCCACCCAGAGTGAGTTTAATGACTCAGTGGTTAGTACTCCATGCAGGCCTAGCCAGTAATGAAGTGTCATTCCCTTCAGTTGACCATAAGGGTTGTTGGGTTAATGGCTAGTAGGTACTGGGTTCGCATCCCAGTACCGGCTTCCACCCAGAGTGAGTTTAATGACTCAGTGGTTAGTACTCCATGCAGGCCTAGCCAGTAATGAAGTGTCATTCCCTTCAGTTGACCATGAGGGTTGTTGGGTTAATGGCTTGTAAGTACTGGCTTCATGTCCCTGTGCCAGTTTATAATGCTTGCACAATGGATGTCACATATAAGACTGGTAGATACTGGGTTCGCATCCCGGTACCAGCTTCCACACAGCGCGAGTTTGATGACCATAAGACTTTAAGACCACTACACTGATTTTCTCTCAGTGGTGGCAGGACGTAGCCCAGTGGTAAAGCACTCGCCTGATGCGCAGTCGGTCTGGGATCGATCCCCGTCGGTGGGACCATTGGGCTATTTCTCCTTCAAACCAGTGCAGCAAGAATGGGAAATCAAAGGCTGTGGTATGTGCTATCCTGTCTGTGAGATGGTGCATATAAAAGACACCTTGCTACTAATGGAAAAATGTAGCAGATTTCCTCTCTAAGAGTATATGTCAAAATTAGCAAATGTTTGACATCCAATAGCTTATGATTAATAAATCAATGTGCTCTAGTGGTGTCATTAAACAAAACTTTAACTTTAACTTAGCTCTCAGTAACCACTAACAACCAACAATCTAACCAATGACCACTGACCCACTGTCCTAGACAGACAGTGCAGAGTTGAGATAGGTGCCTTGGTCAGTGTACTTGAACTTTAATTGGATATAATCATGAAAATAACTATAAATGAATGAGTACAAATCCATCAACCATCTCTCCTGGGACAGGTAATAGTGTCATCATCTAACACGGGATGATCGAGACACAGTCAGAGTTCTATGTGACCATCTCTTTACTTCCTGTCAGTTGACAGTGAGTGTTATTAACTTACTGGCTAGTAGGTACTGGGTTCAAACCCTGGTGACCATCTCTTTACTTCCTGTCAGTTGACAGTGAGTGTTATTAGCTTACTGGCTAGTAGGTACTGAGTTCAAACCCTGGTGACCATTTCTTTACTTCCTGTCAGTTGACAGTGAGTGTTATTAGCTTACTGGCTAGTAGGTACTGAGTTCAAACCCCTGTGACCATATCTTTACTTCCTGTCAGTTGACATTGAGTGTTATTAACTTACTGGCTAGTAAGTACTGGGTTCAAACCCTGGTGACCATCTCTTTACTTCCTGTCAGTTGACAGTGAGTGTTATTAGCTTACTGGCTAGTAGGTACTGAGTTCAAACCCCTGTGACCATCTCTTTACTTCCTGTCAGTTGACAGTGAGTGTTATTAGCTTGCTGACTAGTAGGTACTGGGATCAAACCCCTGTGACAGTTTATAATGGTTGTACAAATGGGACCTGCGGTGAGATTTAGCTCAGTTGATATCAGAATAGTGAAACCTATATGTCGGTTTTCAAGACGTTTTGTCACATAAAAAGTACGTCTATTTGTTACAGAAAGCTATAACAAAAATAAAAACTTTTCTCATTTAACTTCCGACGATGTCATCATTTGGTTGATGAAAATGCTGAGAATTTTACCTTGAGGTTTTAAACAGACACTTTATTTTTATCTTCTTTAAACTGTGCGTGAAAAGGATGTCATTTTCTTACAAAACTCCACAATTATAGAAACCTCCCTGCTCGATAACTCCAGTAGTCGCACGAGAAACGAAATCATTCTCGGACTAAACCGTCATCTACAGCTGTGAAAGGAAATACATTTTCAATTATCTTTCTTCCCAGTCTTTTCTTACAATTTGATTATCTCCCTTTGACAGGCTGGAATCTCGTTATGACGACGAAATTGTCTCGGAATGTGCGGCTGTTCATTTCCTTTTAAGTGAACGAGAAGAAGCAAAATACACAGGCGAAAGTAAATCAAAGAGGTACAAATCCATGATGATTTGATTAATCATTTATAGATTTCGCCTATTGATCAGGTCAAAGTCTCCGACTATACAGAGCTAAAAGGAGTTTAGAGGAAGTGGAAATTACTGTTCAGTGTAGACAAGTGGGGTGCTGGCTGCTGTTCTGGGATGATGATAGTTTAGAGAGTGTAGACAAGTGGGGTGCTGGCTGCTGTTCTGGGATGGTGATAGTTTAGAGAGTGTAGACAAGTGGGGTGCTGGCTGCTGTTCTGGGATGATGATAGTTTAGAGAAAGTGGAAATTAGACAAGTGGGGTGCTGGCTGCTGTTCTGGGATGATCATAGTTTAGAGAGTGTAGACAAGTGGGGTGCTGGCTGCTGTTCTGGGATGATCATAGTTTAGAGAGTGTAGACAAGTGGGGTGCTGGCTGCTGTTCTGGGATGATGATAGTTTAGAGAGTGTAGACAAGTGGGGTGCTGGCTGCTGTTCTGGCATGATGATAGTTTTCAGTGTAGACAAGTGGGGTGCTGGCTGCTGGCATTCTGTTTAGAGCATGGGGTGCTGGCTGCTGATGAGTTTAGTTCTGAGTGTAGACAACAAGTGGGGTGCTGGCTGCTGTTCTGGGATGATGATAGATAGAGAGTTAGGGGTGCTGGCTGCTGTTCTGGGAAGTTTAGGAACAAGTGGGGTGCTGGCTGCTGTTCTGGGATGATGATAGTTTAGAGAGTGTTGACAAGTGGGGTGCTGGCTGCTGTTCTGGGATGATCATAGTTTAGAGAGTGTTGACAAGTGGGGTGCTGGCTGCTGTTCTGGGATGATGATAGTTTAGAGAAAGTGGAAATTACTGTTCAGTGTAGACAAGTGGGGTGCTGGCTGCTGTTCTGGCATGATGATAGTTTAGAGAGTGTAGACAAGTGGGGTGCTGGCTGCTGTTCTGGGATGATGATAGTTTAGAGAGTGTTGACAAGTGGGGTGCTGGCTGCTGTTCTGGCATGATGATAGTTTAGTTGTTGACAAGTGTAGACAAGTGGGGGGGTGCTGGCTGCTGTTCTGGCATGATGATAGTTTAGAGAGTGTTGACAAGTGGGGTGCTGGCTGCTGTTCTGGCATGATGATAGTTTAGAGAGTGTTGACAAGTGGGGTGCTGGCTGCTGTTCTGGCATGATGATAGTTTAGAGAGTGTTGACAAGTGGGGTGCTGGCTGCTGTTCTGGCATGATGATAGTTTAGAGAGTGTTGACAAGTGGGGTGCTGGCTGCTGTTCTGGGATGATGATAGTTTAGAGAGTGTTGACAAGTGGGGTGCTGGCTGCTGTTCAGTGATAGTTTAGAGAGTGTTGACAAGTGGGGTGCTGGCTGCTGTTCTGGGATGATGATAGTTTAGAGAGTGTTTAGACAAGTGGGGTGCTGGCTGCTGTTCTGGCATGATGATAGTTTAGAGAGTGTTGACAAGTGTTTAGAGAGTGTTGACAAGTGGGGTGCTGGCTGCTGTTCTGGGATGATGTTTATGATGCTGGCTGCTGTTCTGGGAGTTAGTTTAGAGAAAGTGGAAATTACTTGTCAGTGTAGACAAGTGGGGTGCTGGCTGCTGTTCTGGGATGATGATAGTTTAGAGAAAGTGGAAATTACTGTTGGCTGCTGTTCTGGGAGTGTGTAGACAAGTGGGGTGCTGGCTGACAAGTGGGGTGCTGGCTGCTGTTCTGTGATGATGATAGTTTAGAGAAAGTGGAAATTACTTGTGGGGTGCTGGCTGCTGTTCTGGGATGATTATTTAGAGAGTGTAGACAAGTGGGGTGCTGGCTGCTGTTCTGGGATGATCATAGTTTAGAGAGTGTAGACAAGTGGGGTGCTGGCTGCTGTTCTGGGATGATCATAGTTTAGAGAAAGTGGAAATTACTTGTCAGTGTAGACAAGTGGGGTGCTGGCTGCTGTTCTGGGATGATGACAGTTTAGAGAAAGTGGAAATTACTTGTCAGTGTAGACAAGTGGGGTGCTGGCTGCTGTTCTGGGATGATGATAGTTTAGAGAAAGTGGAAATTACTGTTTAAGTGTAGACAAGTGGGGTGCTGGCTGCTGTTCTGGCATGATGATAGTTTAGAGAGTGTAGACAAGTGGGGTGCTGGCTGCTGTTCTGGGATGATGATAGTTTAGAGAAAGTGGAAATTACTTGTCAGTGTAGACAAGTGGGGTGCTGGCTGCTGTTCTGGGATGATGATAGTTTAGAGAAAGTGGAAATTACTGGGTATGGGGCTGGCTGCTGTTTGGGATGATAGTTTAGAGAGTGTAGACAAGTGGGGTGCTGGCTGCTGTTCTGGGATGATCATAGTTTAGAGAGTGTAGACAAGTGGGGTGCTGGCTGCTGTTCTGGGATGATGATAAAAAAGTTTTTATTTAATGACACCATTAGAATCAGGGATGTGAGAGGGGCTGGAACAAAACAGCTTACTGCTCACCTTGTTTCTTCCCAAGTCGAACAAAGGCTTTCAAATAGCATATCCTGGATATTGGACAAAACTGGCCAATCGCAGTGAAGCTGACGAAATCCAGCCATGGGATGTACTACATGTGAATACTACTTGCGGTCACACGATACTACTTTTGTTTATTTTGTTTTCACATAGTTTCTTTTTGTTTAGTTTTTTTAGACTAAATGGAAAAGCACATTTACGCATTTCCATGTAGCTCTCACCTCCCTGTAGAACACATTGATTTGTTAATCATCGGATATTGGATATTAAATATTTGGTCATTTTTAAACTTGTATTATTAGAGGAAACCTGCTATATTTTTCCATTAGCAACTGCCCTCCCCCTCCCCCCTCCTCCAAAAAAACCCAACAACAAATGCTGGAGAAAATCTTTAAATTTGGGCAAAACTGATAGAGATATTTGGGGAAATATTAGCTCGCATGACACCTTTTCACCATGTTTTTTTAGTTGTAGTCCATGTAAAAATGCATAGTGATTAAGTTTCAAACTTATAGCTTTTATGGCAGTAATGCTAATGTTGTCATCCAAATTTGAGCATTTTCATTTAATTCAGGCAAAAATCGGCCTACAAAAATGGGAGTCTGTACACTGAAGGATAGGAAAATTATATTTAAAACATTTCAAGAGCTCAAATATGGTCAGTGCAGATATAAAGCTATAGCAAATTGACTGAAATAATCATATATGGTTCATACAAACATAGCATTTACCATTGTAACAACTCTTTAAAAAATAATAATAATAATAACAACAATAATAATAATAATAATTTACCGGGTTAAAAACCCCACAAAACCCCCACAAAAACCATTTAAAAAACCCTACAAAAAACCCCTACAAAAAAACAAACAACCTTGACAGAAAATGATTCTCCACAGACTAACAGCATGACGTTGTAGTAAACATGGCAGCAAGACTCCACGTAAATTGATTACCTCACACCAACTCAACTCCCACTGGTGACAATGTTAACATTTTTCAATAAAACTAATGAAAGCATATGCATTAGCTCACCCAGTCAATAAGGAAAATAAACTCGAACACTGAAACACGAGTAAAGAGAAAAAAAAGGGGGAGGGATGCTATCCCATCAGAACTGCAAATGCTACATAGTATGCCTCAATCTATGACCTGCCACCCCTAGATTCGGTGTGAGACAACCCATACATTTCTACTAGCTGCTGAAAGTAAGTCTCTTCAAGGCATACAGAGTTATCTCACCTTGAGTAACCATGTCAACACGGAGTCGCGGTATGGCACAAACTTCCCTTTATTCTTGCTGCCAGATCGGTCTGCGAGTGCCGATATGACAAGACCTAGAGTTGTCAGCGACCTGAAAGAGATGAAATACATGTACAATGGAATCTGTAAATGACTTGGAACAGACTATAGCTTTGCTGTACATCAAAAGTTAGTTTGCTTATATACATCAGTTGTGGTGCACTGGCTAGAACGAGAAATAGCCCAATGGGCTGACCTACAGGGATCGATCCTAGACCGACTGTGCACCAAGCAAGCGCTTTACTTTAATGGGATTTAAGGAGAGTGAAACCTCTCAAATCCAGACCCTTTTGTATACCAGAATTCCCTTAAAACCAGACTATTATTCACGATCCATTTTTAAACATCAGTAGAGAACAGAACCTGTCTTATCGGGATCCCCACTATACCATTGGGTTTTCATTGTATAAATCACAGAAATATTACAGGAATTGGATTCATAGATTCACATCAAAAGAAAAACAGTAAAGAAATGTTTACTGAATGACACCCCAGTTGATATTACACATCTAACGTAACAGAAATCTAATTTTTTTATAACATATGGTAACTGCAATACTTGATTTTAACAATGACCGTACTTGCTGATACATTTCAACTTACTTATTGCTGTACAACTTACTTGTTGAATTAACTTATTGATGCTAATAGTACTTGTGGATGTTAAAACTTACTTGTTAACATTAAAACTTACCCAATGAATTTTGCAACTTGTTTGATGATGCTAAATTAACTTACTGATTTTAAAACAAGCTCATGGATGTTAAAACTAGCTAATGGATGTTAAAACTAGCTCATGGATGTTAAAACTAGCCAACAGATGTTAAAACTAGCTAACGGATGTTAAAACTAGCTTGTGGATGTTAAAACTAGCTCGTGGATGTTAAACTAGCTTGTGGATGTTAAAACTAGCTCGTGGATGTTAAACTAGCTAATGGATGTTAAACTAGCTAATGGATGTTAAAACTAGCTAATGGATGTTAAAACTAGCTAATGGATGTTAAAACTAGCTACTGGATGTTAAAACTAGCTAATGGCTGTTAAAACTAGCTTGTGGATGATAAAACAAGCTCATGGATGATAAAACAAGCTCATGGATGTTAAAACTAGCTAATGGATGTTAAAACTAGCTCGTGGATGTTAAACTAGCTTGTGGATGTTAAACTAGCTCGTGGATGTTAAACTAGCTCATGGATGTTAAACTAGCTCGTGGATGTTAAACTAGCTTGTGGATGTTAAACTAGCTTGTGGATGTTAAACTAGCTTGTGGATGTTAAACTAGCTCATGGATGTTAAAACTAGATAATGGATGTTAAAACTAGCTTGTGGATGTTAAAACTAGCTTGTGGATGTTAAACTAGCTTGTGGATGTTAAACTAGCTCATGGATGTTAAAACTAGATAATGGATGTTAAAACTAGCTTGTGGATTTTAAAACTAGCTCAAGGATGTTAAAACAAGCTTGTGGATGTTAAAACTAGCTCATGGATGTTAAACTAGCTTGTGGATGTTAAAACTAGCTAGTGGATGTTAAAACTAGCTAATGGATGTTAAAACTAGCTAATGGATGTTAAACTAGCTAGTGGATGTTAAACTAGCTTGTGGATGTTAAACTAGCTAATGGATGTTAAACTAGCTAATTGATGTTAAAACTAGCTAATGGATGTTAAAACTAGCTAATGGATGTTAAACTAGCTTGTGGATGTTAAACTAGCTAATGGATGTTAAAACTAGCTAATGGATGTTAAAACTAGCTAATGGATGTTAAAACTAGCTTGTGGATGTTAAAACTGGAGTTAAAACTAATGGATGTTAAAACTAGCTTAAAACTAGCTTGTGGATGTTAAACTAAAAACTAGCTCATGGATGTTAAAACTAGCTAATGGATGTTAAAACTAGCTCGTGGATGTTAAAACTAGCTCGTGGATGTTAAACTAGCTTGTGGATGTTAAAACTAGCTTATGGATGTTAAACTAGCTTGTGGATGTTAAGCTCATGGATGTTAAAACTAGATAATGGATGTTAAAACTAGCTTGTGGATGTAGCTCAAGGATGTTAAAACTAGCTTGTGGATGTTAAAACTAAACTAGCTTGTGGATGTTAAAACTAGCTAGTGTATGTTTAAACTAGCTAATGGCTGTTAAAACTAGCTTGTGGATGATAAAACAAGCTCATGGATGTTAAAACTAGCTAATGGATGTTAAAACTAGCTCGTGGATGTTAAACTAGCTCGTGGATGTTAAACTAGCTCGTGGATGTTAAAACTAGCTTGTGGATGTTAAACTAGCTTGTGGATGTTAAACTAGCTTGTGGATGTTAAACTAGCTCATGGATGTTAAAACTAGATAATGGATGTTAAAACTAGCTTGTGGATTTTAAAACTAGCTCAAGGATGTTAAAACAAGCTTGTGGATGTTAAAACTAGCTCATGGATGTTAAACTAGCTTGTGGATGTTAAAACTAGCTAGTGTATGTTAAAATGTTAAACTAGCTTGTGGATGTTAAACTAGCTTGTGGATGTTAAAACTAGCTTGTGGATATTAAACTCGCTCATGGATGTTAAAACCAGCTCATGGATGTTAAAACTTACTTGATGTTTCACCTTATTTGTTGATTTTAAAATCAGCTCGTGGATGTTAGAACTAACTCATGGATGTTAAACTAGCTCGTGGATGTTAAAACTAGCTCATGGATGTTAAAACTAGCTCATGGATGTTAAAACTTACTTCTTGATGTTTCACCTTATTTGTTGATTTTAAAACTAGCTTGTGGATGTTAAAACTAGCTCATGGATGTTAAAACTAGCTCATAGATCTTAAAACTAGCTCGTGGATGTTAAAACTTACTTGTTAATGTTGCTTCCCTCTTTGAGTCGCTCGCCAACAGCCCCTGTTTTCTGAGCACGCTCACTGCCGGCCAAGTCGACCAAACTCAACTTACTGACCTTCTCGCCACAGATCTACAAAACAGAACAGTGTAAAACATCAGTTATTATGATATCCTCGAACCAGGGAGTTTGGTGCCACAGATCTACACAACAGAACAGTGTAACACATCAGTTATTAAAATATCCTGGAACCAGGGAGTTTGATGCCACAGATCTACAAAACAGAACAGTGTAACACATCAGTTATTACGATATCCTCGAACCAAGAAGTTTGGCTCCATGAATACATTTTGAGCTAGGGTTGTTCCATTTGTGATCACAAGGGGCAGACAGCACTTAAGTATTATTTTATGCCTAGTAGGACTGTTGCAATTTTTACATATATGCAAACTTGCTTTACATGTACATGTAATAAGCAAAAAGACTAGAGATTGTTAAATTAATTTAACAAATAGTTTGTTTTGTTTAATGACACCACTAGAGCATATTGATTTATTAATCACTGGCTATTGGATGTCAAACATATGGTCATTTTGACAGTTATAGAGGAAACCCGCTATATTTTTTCATTAATAGCAAGGGATCTTTTAAATGCACTATCCCAGACAGGATAGCACATACATGTACCATGACCTATGATATATCAGTCGTGGTGCGCTGGCTGGAATGAGAAATAGCCTAATGGGCCCACCGATGGGGATCGATCCCAAACCAACCACGCATCAAGCGAGCACTTTACCACTGGGCTACGTACCTCCCTCTTAATTTAACACTTTATGTGGGGGAGGTGTTCTGAAAGAGAAGTCCTGATGGTGTTAGGTTTCTTCTCTAACATTTTAGACTTAAAATTACTAGACTTAGTAACAGTGGTTAAAATTGTGCCCTTTCCTTTCCTGTATTCTATGTTACTTAGGTGAACTCATATTTCACATCTGCAAAATGCTTATAAAGACTGAGTTACCAGTCACCCATGTATTGTATAAACAGAATCTCTTTCCAATGTCATCATACTCTTTTGTTCAGAAATTAAAATTAAATAAGACATTTTTTATTTATGAAAAACAGCACAATATCCAAAATACATGTACAAATTGTGATGTTCACAATGTACTTGAATAACTGAATTGTAAAAACATCAATATGAACTATTTAACAATATATTTTTGGATGCAAATATTTTACACAAAATGTTTACAATTATAACAGTATTATAGATACACTACAATGCTTATCATTTGAAAATTGTTGATGATAAAAAAACCTGCTCTCCTGAAATTATGTAGAAGAGCTTTCATTCTCAATAACATATTAACAATAATTTTGTATAAAAAATTACCACTATCAGCATATTATGACTCATGAGGTGAGCAGTTTTTTGCCCACGCAGAAATCATTTTGCATGAGCCTAGGCGAGCAAGAGCAACTGCTCGCATCAAGCCATAAAGACTGTACCTTGTCTGCCACAAAGCCACTGGCTTCCTCAGATGACAAATGAATGCTCTCAAGAAATCAAGATTTGTATGTGGTAACTGTGGCAGAAGTTAAAACATATAACATAAGTTTTTGGGGTTGTTGTTGAGTTGTTGTTGTTTTTTTTTGGGGGGGGGGGGGGGGGGGGGGGGGCAGGGTTTTTTTTAAGGTTTTTTTTGTTTTGTTTACAGAACCTCTGTTTACATTTGTTACCTGTCCCCACCACAGGGATGAAGTGACAGAGTTACAATACAAAATTATACATTACCATTTTGGTATACAGATCGAAATTTTCATTCAGTATTTACAATACCTAGTTATTATCAAAGAGGTTTACAACAGTTATTATCAAAGAGGTTTACAATAGTTATTATCACGAGGTTATACATGTATGCATGGATATTAATGATACAGATAGAAAACCAATTGTATATTATGTAACCTATGTTCTCATAGCTTATAATTTTGGACTAGACATGTAAATTAATTAAACAAAAATTAACTAAACAAAATATAAAGTAAGTTAACTCTCAGCCAGGGAATCATTATTGTGAGAACATTCCTTAATCTATTTAAATAGCAACTAGCTTGAGTCTTCAAATCTGCTACAGGTAGGTGAGTTATTTTAATAACTATTGTTAGAGTATTTATTTTAAAAAAACATGCACAAAAATTTATTAAATTGATTTCCTTTGTGGTCAAAGAATCACTGTCACGTTGAAATGAATTAATTAGTGTGTTAGTCAAAATATATGTCAATAAATGCATGGATGTAAGTATAGATGCATGCCACAATATTCTTGGATGGACGGATGGACGGATGAACAGATGAAGGAAGGAAGGAAGGATATGGTTTATTTAACGACGCACTCAACACATTTTATTTACGGTTATATGGAAGAAAGGAAATGTTTTCTTTAATGACACAGTCAACACATTTTATTTATGGTTATATGGTGTCAGACATATGGTTAAGGACCACACAGATATTGAGAGAGGAAACCCGCTGTCGCCACTTCATGGGCTACTCTTTTTGATTAGCAGCAAGGGATCTTTTATATGCACCATCCCACAGATAGGATAGCACATACCATTGCCTTTTATATACCAGTCGTGGTGCACTGGCTGGAACGAGAAATAGCCCAATGGGCCCACCGACGGGGATGGATGGATAGATGGATATAGAGATGGATGGATGGATGGATGAACCGATGAATGGATGGATAGATGGATGTAGAGATGGATGGATGGATGAACATTTGGACAGTTATAAATATAACAAGCAATGTTTAATAAGACCTCAGCACATAATAAACTATGGTTATTGTGTCCACCCCCTGAATATATACATGGATGTACAGATTGACAGATGGATAATTAGACAAGCACAATGCAAATGGATGGATGGTTGACAGATGGATGGATGGTTGATGGATGGATGGATGGTTGACGGATGGATGGATGGTTGACGGATGGGTGGATGGTTGATGGATGGATGGTTGATGGATGGATGGATGGTTGATGGATGGATGGATGGTTGATGGATGGATGGATGGTTGACGGATGGATGGATGGTTGGATGGATGGATGGTTGATGGATGGATGGTTGATGGATGGTTGATGGATGAATGGATGGATGGATGGTTGATGGATGGATGGATGAATCAATTGATGACAGATGGATAGACGAATAGGTGCAACAATTTACTGACATATGGATGGATGAATGGATGGATGAATTAATATACTGATAGATATATGAATGCATACATGCATTCATGCATACATACAATACAGAGAGATGAACAGATGAATAAATAAAGAGTGTACTGTATAAAAAAACAGAAAGATACCACATTACTGCCATCACACATTTGGGGATCACAAGTCAACTGTAAAAAAAATAATTAATAATAATAAAAATACAGAAAAAACCCAAAACAAATTGTAAGTTATATAACACAAGCTCCTGTTAAGATTCCCCAAAGGGAAATAATTGTCATGCCTTTTGTTTGGCAGCCATCACGTTTGAAAAATAAACAGGTGAAATAAACAAGTGATCGAAGATTGCGCCTGGAGGTGTAGACAACGCGGTGATGAGTAAACCTGTAATAAAGCTGTCAGTGTGTCAGTGCTGTGATAGTGTAACACTTTTACAGGTCTGCAGTCCTCATATACTAATAACCAGGCTCTGTATTCATAAACGTACTTAAGTCAATGTATGATACCTAAATACATACCTAAAGTACACAAATAAGTATCATACATTGACTTAAGTATGTTTATGAATACGGAGCCAGGGGCCTAATTCACTAAACTCTCGCAACGTTGCGATCTCACAGTGCAATGCTAAAAGACTTGAAAAGAGGATGCTTTGTTGTCTAGCAGAATCGAAAAGAGTAGCCTGTGAAGTGGCGACAGCAGGTTTCCTCTCACAATATCTGTGTGGTCCTTAACCATATGTCTGATGCCATATAACCGAAAATAAAAAAATGTGTTGAGTGCGTCGTTAAATAAACCATTTCCTTCCTTCTTGCTTTTCACCGACCCTCTCTTCACACATGTACTATTCTCTAGACGGCTGTTTTTCCACTGTTATAATATTTAGGGTCAAACTAAGAGGTCGGCTTATACAAGGAGTCGGCTAATACATGGCAATATACGTACTATTGTTTCCTCCCCTACTGGTCTAATTGGAGGGGACTTAGGTTTTGTCTCTGTCCATCTGTCTCTTTCTCTGTCTGTCTGTCCTACATATAGTTTTCCAAACAAGATACTTGAGCTGAAACTGTGTGTATAGATTTATTATGTACAGTTACAGGTCAAGTCTGACGCCATATAACCGTAAATTAAAAAAAATGTGTTGAGTGTGTCGTTAAATAAAATATTTCTTTCTTTCTTGTTTTTTGTTGTCTAGCCGAGCCGAAGAGACCTTTGTGAATTAGGCCCCACGCTGATCATTATCCCTGCAGGATTGGACGTAGCCCAGTGGTGAAGCATTTGCCTGATGCTAGGATCGATCCCTGTTAGTGGGCCCATTGGGCTATTTCTTGTTCTAGCTACCTGCCTCTGTGGTGTCGTGGTTAAGCCATAGGACATACGGCCGGTAGATACTGGGTTCGCAGCCCAATACCGGCTCCCACCCAGAGCAAGTTTTAATGATTCAGTGGGTAGGTGTGAGACCACACTGCACCCTCTTTTCTCTCACTAACCACTAACAACTAACCTACTGTCCTGAACAGACAGCCCAGACAGCTGAGGTGTGTGCCCAGGACAGCATGCTTGAACCGTAATTGGATATAAGCACAAAAATAAATTGGAATGAATTAATGTTCTAGCCAGTAAACCAAAAGTTTAATTTGTTTAACAACACCACTAGAGCACATCAATTAATTAATCACCGGCTATTGGATGTCAAACATTTGGTAATTATGACTAGTAGTCATCAGAGGAAAACCTGATACATTTTTTCTTTTAGCAACAAGGTATCTTTTATATATGTACTTTTATATATGTACTGTACTTTTATATATGTACTTTTATATATGTACTTTCCCATAGACACATACCAGTTGTGGTGCACTGGTTGGAATGAAAACGCCAGTGAATCACGACTGGTATATCAAAGGTCATGATATGTGCTATCCTGTCTGTGAGATGGTGCATATAAAAGATCCATTGCTACTAATGGAAAAAAAGTAGCAGGTTTCCTCTCTACAACAATGACACAATAACCAAATGTTTGACATCCAGGAAGGAGTGTTTGTCAATAGTTATAAATTGTTTTCAAAATATATTTTGAAATAACAATAAAAATGGAAACTATTCACATTCAGATTGGGAATTTTTTATTCCAGAATTGGAAATAAAAAACAACATAGCCTTTGGGGAATGATGAGAAATGGTGCCGATTATCAGTCTAGCAAGAAAGCCGACAAACCCCAGATAAGGGAGCAATTTGCAAAGCCTGTTTTTCTTCAACACAGATGTATAAATATGTAATGTACATATAGTTACAGGTGTGTGAGACAAAGACAAAATATATGATGACCTCATTATCATCAGTCATTGCAATTAACCTGAATGACAGGTGCCCATCTTGGATTACACCTATCCCAGGGGACCCATCCATCAATGCCAGTATGGAGTGCACTGTCGTGTGTTGTGTGATATGTTACACACTAAAGACTTAATGTCATGAGATATCTTGATGTAACGACTGTTCACGGAAGCATGTTATAATAAATCAAGTGATCACGACAATACCCCATACTGAACAACCTGCGAAAACTGGGTATCACTTGAGAAAAGAAAGTCCTGAGTATGGAATAATCTTTAAAAAACATAAGCTGTATTCAGTAATGTTTAGAAACAAAAACGGAAATTTAGCAAATTTCTGAGAAAACCCCCCAAATATTTATAGAACATATTTTGAAGGGAAAAAAAGGCTGAAATAGTGAAAACTTGGAATTGTGTGTACTTCTAAAACAAAAGAGGAAATCTATTTACAGAAACAGAAAGACAGAAAATGGATAAAAAGGACTGAAAGCAACAAAAATGGATTTTAGATGAAGCAGAAATCTGTCTTGATTGCATTTTCTTCTAATTTGTGATAGTTTTTGTGGCAAAGACCCACAAATCAAAAAAGTGAAATAAAATGTCAGACTGTGACCATTCCACCACCATGAAGAACCACAATTTCCAGAAACCATCATGTTGTTTTCGAACTGCTGCTATGGTTCTCTTCATTCTGTCTTCAACTGTAGCTGACCTAGCAGACTCCACTGTGGAAAACAGACAACTGTCTCAGAATGAAATACTGAGACAGTATCCCCAGACCATTAAACAGACATCGCCGATAAATTCTCTCAAATCTGAACTTAAATCGAACTCTGTGAACAGAATAAATCTTTTAAACGTTCATCAAGCAGACAAGAGTGGTGGATTTAAACGTATTCCTAGTGCAGAGTCTAAAATTGTTCACAAAGATGGAACCAGTGTTCATAGTGCCGAGTTCAGTGATGTTTCCATGAAAGAGTTGATAATGAATGTCAGCAGTTCCGATTTGGAATCCGATAGCAATAATCAGAAGAGAATGTTACCAGAGAATGGAAATGCTTTGAAAAGCAGAAAAGAAAGGTCTCTACACAATGCTGGAAAGTTACCTGGTAAGTTTACTAGAACAGTCCTCACACATTACTGAACAGTCACGTTGTAAGTGTAGAAATTAAAAACAGAAGGAATGAAGGAAATGTTTTATTTAACGATGCACTCAACACATTTTATTTATGGTTATATGGCGTTGGACATATGGTTAAGGACCACACAGATATTGAGTGAGGAAATATGCTGTCTCCAATTTATGGGCTACTCTTCACTTCATGGGCTACTCTTTTCGATTAGCAGCAAGGGATATTTTATATGCACCATCCTATAGACAGGATAGCACATACCAAAGCCTTTGTTACACCAGAAATTAAAAACAGTGTCATCACTAATAATACAACACTCTAGATGTATTTCTTAAAACCATGGCTATATACTCCACCAAGTGATACAGTTTATTTTTCAACTCGGGTGTCGTTAAACATTCATTCATTTTTATTTTACACTAACGGTATATCAAAAGCACAGTGTTATCCAGTTTGTGGGCGAAAAAGTGAACATAAATGTCCACTAAAACCGTAGTGGTGATAAGATTTTTATTCTCAAACTTGAAAATGTTCCAAAATTGTTAAAACATTTCTCATTGTCCGTGCACTGGTTAGGATTGCAATATTGGGGATCAATCTTACACCCCATAACACGTACCTCATGGTGAGCATTCTACTACTGAGCTACATGTAGCCTACAATTTAAGACATGAATGTCAACAATATTCTATCTGCTGGGTATTATATATATATATATATATATATATATATATATATATATATATATATATATATATATATATATATATATGAGGTTTATGAATATTCATAAAAAAACTATTTTCAAACTAAGCAATCCACACTTCATCCCATTTCTATTCTTCTGTTTTTAGATAACAATCACACAACTCCAAAGCCACTCCCAGCCTCCCCAGCCTCTGCAAAGATTGGAGTGATCTCCCCTACCCCGGTGCTGCCGTCGGCAACCAGCGAGTCTCTCCCACCTGGAGAGGAGTACGAGTCTCCACAGGAAATCCAGGACGACAAGAATGAAGACATGCTAAACCTCCTGAACGCCAGAGGATTCTCCTACACCGCGCTGCCAGAGGACATGATGTCCAAATACCCGGACATCGTCCAGCAGGTAGAAGCTGATGAGATGGATGGTCCAGAAGGTCAAGGAGATGGTGGTCAAGGTCAAGAAGGTCAAGGTGAAGTAACAGAAAGTCCAGACAATGAGGGTAATGAAAATGAAGGTAAAGAGAATGATGGTAAAGACACGGAAGGTCCAGAAGAAGAAGAAGGGAATGAGGCAGGAGACAGTGACCAAGGTGAGAATGAGCAGTCAGAATCTCCCGAATCAGCTCGCAACCAGACGGAGTCGGAGACCGGCAGCAGACGCTCGGGTCACGACGAACACTCGGAAAACCAACTCCAGTCGAGCATGACGGAGCTGCAGTCCGGTGGAAGTACAGACCGGCCGTACAACAGGCACAATTATGAGGACTTCAGTTACGATCCTTACTACGACAATGCACCGGGCCACACTGCTCTGGCTGGTGGTCAACAGTCTGCCATCGTTACCCACCAGATCCACCGGTTGCCCAACATGGCAGATGTCAATTCTAGACAAAACAGATCAGGTGGATTTGGTGGTGTCAGAAATTCTCATTCACAGCAGAATCGACCGGTCGGATTTCTGCCGATATTCCAGCATGAAAACACCTCCAACAGGAATCCGGGCCACAACCGACCGAACTCTGGAGCGCAGCCACCACCAGGCTTTTTGCCCATGCATCAGCTGCACACCATCGGGTCTGCCAGCACTGGACAGACTCACCCTAGACTCGGTTCTCAGTCCAACCTTGTGGCCGGGTCGGCGACCCAAACAAAAATTGTCAACACGGGAATGGCTGCGAGTACTATTTTCGGAATCGTAGCCGGATGCGTGATTGGTTCATGGATGATTCTCGGACCAATGATCTGCCTGCTGTGTAAGTATCGAGATTCACGCAGCGAGAAGAGGAAGAGGTTCAGTCCCAGGATGTACCGCGGTGATTCCAACAACGGGATAACGGAGGCCATGATTATGAGCGAGCTAGGCAAGGACCCAATAAAACTACACCACACCAAGTTCAAACAAAGGGAGAGCACCTACTCAGAGAAATCAGACACTTTCCACGACGCTTACGAGACTCCTTCACTTTTGTTGTGATTGCCATGGGAGACAACTCTAAATCGTATCTTTAGCATACCAATGTGAGAGTAAACAAAGGGAAAGCACTCATTGACTTTAACTTCCGAGATGCTCAGCATTGACACATCAACAATTTTGTTGCGACTGTTACAAGAAACAATTTTTAATAAAAACTAACACTTCACAAAATTTCATGGTGCTTTTAACACCGTCGCTACTGTTATGAATATCAAGGGAGACAATTTTACATACTGTATTTTACCTTTTCCATTTAACATCAATAAAATCGTAACTTATTACAAGCTACAATGTTTATTATCTTTTTATACTAGTATTTTCTTTCAACAAAATCTTTTGCAAGATGATAAAAGAATAGCCTATGTGGCTGCAGTCATGTTCTCTTATTTTCTAGACAAAAAAGTTTGTTTTAATTGTTTAATGAAACCACTAGAGCACATTGATTTATAAATCATCAGCTATTCGATTTCAAACACTTGGTAATTTTGACAAATGGTCTTAGATAGCATACCTGCACCATTAGAAGCAAGAGATCTTTTATATGCATTATCCCAAAATTCTATTAACTTTTTTTTTACTAATTACCATTTTCAAAATTCTGCCCATTTTCAACTCTACCCCCCCCCCCCCCCAACCCTAGTCTTTTTGACCACCTGATCTAATCTAGCGATCAAATTTAATGAGTAGAATTTTCTTTATTAATTATATTAATTAGAGATGCGCATCAAAATTTTAAAGGCCGCCTATTTAATTTTTGGATGTAAATTTCTGGCTATCCAGAGACAGGCCCCTGAACGGACATGCTCGAAACTCTAGTGGTATATGAGCATGTAAAAATTATTCACTCACACTATCCCAGACAGGATTGCACATACCACAGCCTTTGATAAACCAGTTGTGGAGCACTGGCTAGAAAGAGAAATAGCCCACTGGGCTCACTTTCCTTTGTTTACTGAAAACTGCAGTAATATTTTTCTGTGGTAACACTTTCTATAAAACTTAATATTTTCTATGAAAGAAGAAAGAAAAAAGAAATGTTTTATTTAACGACGCACTCAACACATTTTTATTTACGGTTATATGGAATAAGACATATGGTTAAGGACCACACAGATTTTGAGAGGAAACCCACTGTCGCCACTACATGGGCTACTCTTTCTGATTAGCAGCAAGGGATCTTGTATTTGCGCTTCCCACAGGCAGGAAGCACAAACCATGGCCTTTGTTGAACCAGTTATGGATCACTGGTCGGTGCAAGTGGTTTACACCTACCCATTGAGTCTTGCGGAGCACTCACTCAGGGTTTGGAGTCAGTATCTGGATTAAAAATCCCATGCCTCAACTGGGATCCGAACCCAGTACCTACCAGCCTGTAGACCGATGACCTAACCACGATGCCGGTAAATAATAATATTTTCTATGAATACAAATTCTGTAAAAGTGTAATATATTACTGTAAAACTAATTTAACAGGTTTTGTAACACTAATCATCATCATAACATACATGTATGTTTTAAAACTTTAATATTCTCCAAACAAGCACTTCCTGCAGGCTACATGTAAATATTTCCGCTAGAAACAGTATGTACAAGACAAACAGAAATCTCTTTCTGCTTGCTCTCTGCCTGGAGGACATTTCAGATATGCATAAAGGATTAAAACGGGCTTGACCTCATACTGACGATGAAAAGACGACACTCTGTGACATTTAGACGAGTCAATTCACAGAGACACGATTCACGCAATATGTCGCAGTTCCATGCACTTTCCCACCCTGGTTGATACACACAGCTCTTAACACACACAGCTCTTAACACACACACACACACAGACCTGGTCTGGTTATGTAGATAGAGAACAGTTGGCCAACTCTGAGGTAAATACAGGTAAACAGTGGCCAGGCAGGCAACAGATATATACTGAGGAAAGGTGATACTGCTGTTATACCGTAATACAGAAGTATATTGGCTGAATGCTGAATCCTGACATACTGAACTAACATTTAATCAAGGTAAGATTTACACGCACAACATACACATATATTTTTAAACACACACACAGAAAAAAAAACATAACCACACAAACATGCATAGAGAGAGAGAGCGAGGGAGGGAGGGAGGGAGGGAGGGAGCGAGAGAGAGAGAGAGAGAGAGAGAGAGAGAGAGAGAGAGAGAGAGAGAGAGAGAGAGAGAGAGAGAGAGAGAGAGAGAGAGAGAGAGAGAGAGAGAGAGAGAGAGAGAGAGAGAGAGAGAGTGAGACAGAGACAGAGACAGAGAGTGAGACAGAGACAGAGACAGAGACAGACAGACAGACAGCCAGACAGACAGACAGCCAGAGAGAGAGAGAGAGCGTGCGCGGGGGGAGGGAGGGAGAGAGAGAGAGAGAGAGGGAGACAGACACACACAGACAGACAGAGAGTGACAGACAGACAGAGAGAGAAAGACAGACAGACAGAGAGAGATTTCACACTTTGATTATTCTATTTTGAAGGCAACGTTAACTTCATTTGTTACTGTATTTTGCTTAGACATGAAGAAAACTGCATTTCTCAGTGAATGTGTACTCAACAGACCAACTATGTGACCTTATTACGCCAACAATGTCAGCCTGCCCCAAGGACTATACCGCCCACAAATGATCAAAGAGAATTATTTAAACTGAGTGCTTACTGGGTGTGTGCCAACATTTTTATAATGCAAATACTGTCAAATTAGGTTTGTTTTTAATTCTTTCATGTAATATTGCTGCATCTTTTCCACTTATTTTCTTCCAATATAGTATGTACAACTGAACCACTTAAAATCAGCTGTTGTAACATAGAAAATACAAAACAAAACACATTTTCATGAAACCTCTCTAAACCCAAAGGACAAGGTTAAAGTTTGTTTTGTGTAACTACACCACTAGAGCACATTGATTTGTTAATCATTGGCTATTTGATGACAAACATTCGGTAATTTTGACATAACCTTAGACAAGAAGCCCGCTACATTTTCCCTTTAGTAGCAAGGATCTTTTAAATGCACCATCCAAGGACAGGATAGCACATACCATCACCTTTGACATCTCAGTCATAGTGCACTGGCTGGAACGAGAAATAGTCCAATGGAAGGAAGTGTTTTATTTAACGACACACTCAACACATTTTATTTACGATTATATGGTGTCAGACACACAGATATAGAGAGAGGAAACCCGCTGTCACCACTTCATGGGCTACTCTTTTTCGATAAGGGATTTTTTTATGCACCATCCCACAGACAAGATAGTACATACCATGGCCTTTTGTTACACCAGTTGTGGAGCACTGACTGGAACGAGAAATAGCCCAATGAGTCCACCAACCGGGATCAATCCCAGACCGACCATGCATCAAGCGAGAAATGAAGTGGGTAAAGCAGTGTATTTTTGATAACAGTAACCTTGACCTTTGAGGTAAAGAGGTGAAATGTGAATTCATCCAAGACCTCTTAATCCTATATTTGATGTTTCCTGTAAATTAGATTAGGAATAAAGTTAATAGAGGAGGGTGTCATAATTTCTATTTTTACCAAGTGACCTTGACCTATGATGCAGAGATGCAAAACACAAAGTTGTTCAACATGTCCTAATCCTAATTGCGAAGTTTCAGGATAATCTGATGAGAAATAAAATCACCATTTTTAGTAATGGTGATCTTGACCTTTGACACAGACAGGCAACATGCAAATTCGTTCAAAGTGTCATGATCCTATTCCAACATTTGAAGTTTAATGAAAATCACATTAAGTTATTAGTGATGTTGTCATATTTTGATTTTTGGTAATTGTGACCTTGACATTTGACCTGAGAGGTGAAACGTGAAATCGTTCACAATGCCATGATCCTATTCCTATGTATGAAGTTTTATGGAAATTGGATGAAACATGAACTTGGTAGAGCGATAACTGTATTTCTATATTTAGAAACAGTAACCTTGACCTTCAATGCAGAGGCGAAAAACAAACTTTCAAGAAAATCAAATGAGATATAAAGTCGTTAGAGCAGTGGCGTCATTTTTATTTTTAGTAACAGTGACCTTGACCTTTGATGAGAGAAGAAATGCAAACTTGTTCCAGATATTACAATCATATTCCTATATATGACTTTTATGAAAATTGAATGAGAATTAAGTCGCTAGAGCGATGTTCTATTTTTAGTTAGTGATCTTGACCTTTGACCTCTGACGCAGAGGGACGAAACACAAAAATGTTCAAGATATCATGATCTTATTCCTACATGTATATATGACATTTTATGAAAATTGACAAGAAATGAAGTTGCTATTTAGAGCGGTGACCCCATCGTGTCACGTATGTATGTATATACCATACTGGCAAGACAATATGCATCCCTTTGACGATTCATCGCGAGGGGGTAATAAGGTAATAATAATAAGCAATGGGTTTCAAGTTACTTGTTATCTTTCTTACTACAATGCACATGGTATGCTGCCACTTGCAGGGCTTCTGTCAGAGGGTAAAACGGGTATGCTGCCATACTGAAATTTGTTTGCAGATGTATTTTTTTTTAATTTAACCTTTTGACAAAATTAATAACTCTTATCATTACTGTATGATTTTCTTAACCCTAACCCTAAACCCATACTAACCCATTTTTTTTCATAGACAATAAAGTTCAGACAACTAAGTATCTAAATACAAAATTTTACAAACCCCTAAAATCATTAATTTTACTAAGTTGTTTTTGTTTATTCCTGAAAATTACAAATATCAGGTCCACACAATTTGTAGAAATAGACTTAAATTGGGGGAAGATAAATTAACATTTGGTGCATGTCACATGACGTCACACGTACCTGATCAACAAGGCCAAATGATTTAATTTTTATGATTTTTATGACCCGTTGTTAGAATCTGTTTTCAATTATTATATTTGATCTGAAAAATGTATACTACATTGTTGTGGCTCTACTATAGTGAATAGTATTCATAATCCATTCATATTTTTTCATGTAGTGGCCTTAAAAATGGAAAATGACGAACCGCACATACGCGGTACGATACTTTTTGCAAACGCATGCGCCTGAACGCAGTTAGAAACGTTACACTCTTTTCTGTTTACTGGAGGGTGCTTCACTTTTGTTTACTAGAATGGATTTGTTTTACGTCCACATTGTTGATTTTTCACGTTAACTGATTGCAATTTATTTTGTTTCACATATCGTAGCTGAAAAATGTAAAATAGTATTTCCGTAAATATCGTATTCATGTTTCTGTTGTTAGATGAACGCAGTTTGGAACGTCGATGGTATATTAGTCACTCCCTAACAAGTATTACTTCCGGTGACCGAACGTTTCCCCAACAAACACTACACGCATACGTCATCAATAATGTGTAAAACGTTCACACGTATGCACTTTGGTTTGGATGATTTACATGTCAGTGTACGTTTTTACGTAATTAAACTTGTGACCATAAACTTTATTGAGCGAGAATCAACTAGTTCGCGAACGTGCTTCAATGTATTGGAGTTACTTCCCTTAGGTGTTTACTTCGGATTTTTCAGTGGAATTTCGGTTTCATTCGGATATTTTCGGCCAGTGACAGACTTCTGTCGTTGATCTTAGCCTTAGGCCCAAAACACACCAAAGCTTAGTTCACCAAGGTAAACATCTACGGTCCGGATTTTGTTTTGTTTTGTTTGTTGTTGGGTTTTTTAACATTTTGACATCTATTGTTACGGAACAGCAATTATAAACATCACAATAATAAATATCGAGCCAGAGACGTTTACCTTGATGAACTAACCAAAGCTGGGTTTGGCAAGTATTACAAAGTCACATGTCTGGTGTATTTTGACGTCTGGGTCTGTAACTGTTACTATTTCCATGTACATTAACTGCGTTCATATCTTTAGATATATTTTGTTCTATAACTATATATTGATTAATATATATCTTTCCTGTTGTTTATTAGACAAACACACACACACACACACACACACACCAAAAATAACCTGCTTGCGCAAACTGCAGCTGCCATTCTAGCAATGTGAAAATATAGCGCACGTTTTATGTACTTTGCGCCAGCACAGACGCAGTGTATTTTGTCACATTCGATTCATTGCGCTTCATTTTCGACTGGTACCACACTCGCCAGATCCAGACAGAGCTTCGGTGTGTTTTGGGCCTTATACGAAACTGAAATTTAAACGGAACAGTATGGAACGAATCCGCACCAAATATGAACTACCATGTATTAAACACACATACGCACGCACACACACGAATTTAACGAAGGCCGATGGGGTCATTAAGACAGATCCAATATTTCCTGACATAATTATCATATTCGTTATTTTCCGCCATGTTTAAATTATAATTAAATACTGGCATGGGCGTCATTTGCAAGGAAAAAGTGGGGGGGGGGGGGACAATTGGGTTCTAACAATATTTCGTGCGACTAATCGCGAGCGCCCTAGGCGTGAAGCGACTCTAGGGGGGTTAGGGGGGTCTGGGGCCATGCCTCCCCAGAAAATTTTGAAAAATGAAGGTCATTGTGGCTGTCTGAGAACATTATTTAGAGTAAAGTGGGGGGGGCATCAGATATTGTCCCCCACTCCTAAAAGTGGGGGGGGGGGACATGTCCCCCCTGTCCCCCACCAAATGACGCCCATGAATACTGGTATAATATTCTCCAAAATTTGGCCTCGAGATCATTGCGGGAACCTGTCAAAGAAGACTTATTGCACAATATTATATACAAAATAACGTGGGTAAAATCCAGCCATATACTACTGAAAAATACACATTGTTTAAATTCTTCCCCAATTATTTGAGGTGAATATGTGAACCACAACATTTCACAATTGGGAACTAGACCCGTGATGAATAAACTCTTACCCGGAAATGAGCTTACCTAACAACGCCAAAACGTTTAGAACGTCCGTGTTAAGAAACGTAAAAATGGAACTAATAAAATAGTTCGCGAACGTTATTGTCGCTCAACGCAGTTAGTTTTGTTTTGTTTGTTGTTGTTGGGGTTATTGTGTTTGTTTGTTGTTATTTTCGAGGTTTTGTGGGGGGGGGGGGGGGTGGGTTGTTTTTTTGTTGTTGTTGGGGGGGGGGGCGGATTGTTGTTGTGAGTTATATTTTTGTTTCATGCAAAACCGAATGACCACTTCAGAACCAAACAATACGTTCGTGAACGTTAGCGTTTCTCGCAGCAGTTGAACGCAGATAGTTTTTGAGGAAGTGACGTCATGTTGTAAATCAATGTGGCTTGTGCGTGGAATGTTGTGCAGACTGCCTCAAACCAAGTTTAGACAATAAAGGTAAACTGTTTTGAATTTTTACCTAAAGTACATTTTAAATAAAATGTTCACAAAGATTTTAATTTTATTATTATATTTTTTATGTGTTTTTTTTTTTTTTTTACATCCCACGGTTGATCAATTATTTCGTTTTTCATCTGCTAAATAAGTTAGGCTAATTAATGATAACAGTAATTAATTTAGTTAAAAGTTAACTTTTAAACAAAAAATATGCAGAAAATATTTGGTTATGGCACCATAGCCATTTTACTCTCTGGCAGAAACCCTGTGACTGGTATATTAAAGGCTGTGGTATGTGCTTTTCAATTTATTATCATTTAATTTCATTATCTCATTAACTTAACAACGGCACCGACGGCAATTGCCGTCGTTGAGCTATAAATTGCCGTAGGTAGAGCATTATCGATGGCAATTTTGTGCCGTCTGTTAAACACATCAACAATGGCAAAATGTATACACCAGGTGTATATAATCTGTCAGTATTTAACATTTTCACATTTGAAATATGTTTACATACAGCAAAATAACCTTTCAGTCATATGTATTTTCTTCAAATGTCACTTTGAAAAACATAATTGATTTGTATTCATCACAAATGCATGTCAAAAAAATAGTGAAATGTGGCACTTGCAACTTATAGCATGAAAAATAAATAAGAAATAATAAGAAAATAAAACAAATTTATACGCAATTTTTCAAAAACATTATTATTTATATTGCAATAACGGTAACAGAATTATAGAATTTTAGAATTTAAAGCTTGCATGTGTGTGTGTGTGTGTGTGTGTGTGTGTATAATTCATTGTGAAAACCATACCTGAATATTGTTTTTGAGATACATGTTTGCTTACAAGTATTAAATACTTCTCCCCTTCTTTTTTAGATTTGTTTTTTCAATAAAACAACATGAATGTGTGATGAAAATCTGAAAGAACCAGTGACAGGTGAAAAGTGTATGTCTGGCGGACTAATCAACCTAATGAAATATACAGATGGTAGGAAGAAGCAGAAATAGAAAAAGCTACAGTTACTCCATTCTTAAACTGGATTACTGTAATAAACACACACAGTACGTAAATCACCTACAGGTCCTGTACAGATTAATGGATAAAAAGTACACTACTTGTGTCTGTATTCTGCAGATAATTACATTTTAAAATTGTGACTTAAAATTAAATGTTTTTGGAGTAGGCGTGTCTTCATAACCAGAACATGAAAAATGTATCTTCTGTACCATTGTGTATAACTCCCATTACAGTCAGACGAAGAAATACGTCAATGTTTGTGTTCCATGAAGCGACCCAAGGGCAGATTATTTCAGCGGTTGTGGTAGGGTCTTTTTTGCTGACCCTCCTGATCCTCAACTGTGTGATGTTTGCTGTATTCAAATGCATTATTAAAAGACACAGAAACCGAAAGCAATCAATGGATAACATGTGGAAGAGATCAAACAGCCACGCAGTATCGTCATTCTGGCATTCTCTGCTGAACCCAGACAATGTGGAATCCAGCAAGCTGTCCAGGCTTCAACCTGTGGAAGACGACCATAATGTTATGCTGATGAAGTCCAGTCCAAAGCGGACCATTGAAAAAAAAAAAAATGTTAAGAAGCACAAGAGAAAAGTATTCATACATAAGCCAGCCAGAAAATGAGGACTTTCATATATTATAATTATAGCTACAAAATGAAGACACTGATGTTTAAATCTAGAAAATGAGGACTGCACTGATGATTAAAGCTAGAAAATGAGGACACTTATGATTAAGGGTAGAAAATGAGGACACTTACGGTTAAAAGTAGAAAATGAGGAAACGTATGGTTAAAAGTAGAAAATGAGACACTGATGATTAAGGGTAGAAAATGAGGACACTTATGGTTAAAAGTAGCAAATGAGGACACTGATGATTAAGGGTAGAAAATGAGGACACTTATGGTTGAAAGTAGAAAATGAGAACACATGATGGTTAAAAGTAGAAAATGAGAACACATGATGGTTAAAAGTAGAAAATTAGGACCCATGATGGTTAAAAGTATAGCCTTGGTGGTGTCATGGTTAAGCTATCAGACATATATGGCTGGAAGGTACAATGATTCAGTGGGTAGGTGCAAGACCACTACACTCTCTTCTCTCTCACTAACAACTAACCCACTGTCCTGGACAGACAGCACAGATAGCTGATGCGTGTGTCCAGGACAGCATGCTTGAACCTTAATTGGATATAAGCACGGAAATAAATTGAAATGAAAATGAAATGCTACATCAATTAGATATATGTAATAAATAGCAATGGACCTAGATTCAAGCCCTGTTGTACACCCCTTCCCACCTCTATCTAATTAGTATATTAACCCTAACCCTAACCCTATATATATATATATATATATATGCTGATCACCTGAAATGTTTTTTCTTTCAAGTATATTGTATTTCTGTTATAGTTTGGTTTGTTTTTACATGTCAACCCCTTTGTTTATTGACACGATTCTAGCAATTTATAATGCACATGCTTCTGTATGATTGTGTAGGGGAAATGTTAACTAATTTGTTCCTCCAGTTTTAATGATGAAATTGATGTAAATATGTTGGGGATTGTTTTTATATGTTCATAAAGAAAATAAGATATTAAATACTTATTAAAGGTAAAATTAGCAATCTGTAGGGTCTACCCTGGTGAACATAACAAGTGCATGATGCTTATAATTCAAATCCTTCTTATATTCATGTAATTCTAACCGATTGTGTAATCAAAAGTTGATTGGTTGGTGTAAAAATTGAATTATTATAATCCATGACAAAATTCTGATTTCCACCAATAATTAATAATATGTATATAATAATGTTTTTGATTAAACAGTGGTTAAGTGGTATATGCCTACATGTATCTGAGGTGTGATGAGTGACAGGACTGTTTTCCCTCAGTCCACCCTTTAGGGTTCCCCCCATTCTAACCATTGACCCACGACTGGTAGGTCAAAGACCATATACTCCTTGACGGGTGGGATCTAGCACAGTGGTAAAGTGCTCGTTAGATGCATGGTCATTCTAGGATCAATCCCCATTGGTCTATTTCTCGTTCCATCCAGTGTGCCACGACTGGTATATCAAAGGCTGTGGTATGTGCTATCCTGTCTGTGGATTGGTGTATATAAAAGATCCCTAGAGTTTATTAATGGAAAATGTAGCAGGTTTCCTCTCTAGGACTACATGTATATGTAAAAATTACCAAATGTGTTTGACATCCAATAGCTGATGATTAATAAATCAATGTGCCCTAGTGATGTCGTCAAACAAATCAAACTTTACTTTGCTCCTTGTTATCCTGTCCGTAGGAAAGTGCCTATTATCATCCATTAAAGGCTTTTGCAGGAGATATCGCTGGCACTATAATTTGCGATGTCTTCTGTGATATTCTCCTAGGAGATATCGATTCTTTTTGTAACGTCACTGTGTATGTTTCAGCGCTAAATCTATCATTAGTGACGTCACGCCACTGCTGTCCTGCTAGTTAATGAAAGAAATGTTTTATTTAACGACGCACTCAACACATTTTATTTATGGTTATATGGCGTCAGACATATGGTTAAGGACCACACAGATTTTGAGAGGAAACCCGCTGTCGCCACTGCATGGGCTACTCTTCCGATTAGCAGCAAGGGATCTTTTATTTGCGCTTCCCACAGGCAGGATAGCACAAACCATGGCCTTTGTTGAACCAGTTATGGATCACTGGTCGGTGCAAGTGGTTTACACCTACCCATTGAGCCTTGCGGAGCACTCACTCAGGGTTTAGAGTCGGTATCTGGATTAAAAATCCCATGCCTCGACTGGGATCCGAACCCAGTACCTACCAGCCTGTAGACCGATGGCCTGCCTCGACACCACCGAGGCCGGTTGCTAGTTAATGAGTCTACCTGCCAAATATAGTGACATTCAACCCACATTACTGACATTGCTTACAATTGTCGCAAATGAAAATGATAATGGATGATGAAAAGAATAACCCCCTTGTGTCTTGTGATATCATAATTTATCAGCACTCGTTGATTTATATAAACAAAACAAACTTTACTTTGCTCCTTGTTATCCTGTCAGTAGGAAAGTGCCTATAATCTAACCCCTGTAATTGCTCACAGCAATCGGCAAACCCATGGACTTTTTATTTCTCCATGGCACATTTTTTGCCTTTGCATGACTATATATTCAGGTGTTTTCAATGGCATGTTTTCTTGCTGTGGACATTTTCTTAATTGCAGGTGTTGTAATCTGAATGACATAACCGTCGATGATCAAAATCGTATCTCTGTACAAGGTAGAGTTGAAAGGGCATTAGGTAATGTGATTGCTTCCTTGATCCACCATCTACAGGTACCTGATCTGTAATAGGATGTTTTATCCCCCTTGCACTGCCTGTAGGACTGCCACTCCCCTACGAGGTTTGTAACAGGAAGTTTTACCACCACCACCACCACCACCCCCAATGTTTCTGCCATAAAAATGTTTTTGGCACTATGGAATTGAATGCAACCAGTCAACAGAGGGTTTGGGTTTTGTTTTTTTGTTGTTATTGGGGGGTGGGGTGGGTCTCCACCAGAAAGAAAATGGGTTAGGGTTAAGAAAATTGTACAGTAATGATAAGAGTAATTAATTTTGTCAAAAGGTTAAAAAAAAAATTAAATCCGCAAACAAATTTTCCCTCTGGCAGAAAGCCTGCCCCACCTCCTCCACCTTGCACCACCTGTAGGACTGCCACTCTGAAGACTGGCTTAGAAAACCCAAACTCACACAGGATAGAGCTCTTGATATAAAACATCCCTTTTGACAGTTCTTCAGGAGTTAACAATGTTGCAGCAGCGTGGGTTTCCTCTTTAGACAAAAGTGTTTGAATAACTGTATACTAATGGTCGTCACTTACAAAGTTCCATATTTAAGGCAAAACACCACCATCTGTCATGTCGTTACTTGTAGCAGCTTAATACAGTCCGGTTTAGGAAATGGTTCCTCATTAAAAAAAAAATACTACAAAATTCTGATATGCTTTTTGAAATCTTTCTTTGATGATTACATGTAGGTTGACCTCTGTAGTATTTAATAACTCATTGGTTTGAAATAACTTGTATGTGCAGTGAAACTCCTCTAAACTGGACACCCTCTGGACCAAGTAAAAAGTCCAATTTCAAAAGGTATCCAGAGGTTCTTTTCTGCACAGATATTTAAAAAGGGACTATGAAAAAACATCCGGTTTTGATGGAATTCCAGTTCACAGAGGGTCCGATTCTGAGCGGTTTCACTAGAGTACTAACTGATGCCAACAGTGCCACTTGTATATAACAGCAACACGAGGCAGTGATCGGGTATGAGGGCTGTTAACTGATGCCAATAGTGCCACTTGTATATAACAGCAACACGAGGCAGTGATCAGGTATAGTGCCACTTGTATATAACAGCAACACGAGGCAGTGATCAGGTATAGTGCCACTTGTATATAACAGCAACATGAGGCAGTGACCAGGTATGAGGGCTGTTAACTGATGACAATAGTGCCACTTGTATATAACAGCAACACGAGGCAGTGATCAGGTATGAGGGCTGTTAACTGATGCCAATAGTGCCACTTGTATATAACAGCAACACGAGGCAGTGATCAGGTATGAGGGCTGTTAACTGATGCCAATAGTGTCACTTGTATATAACAGCAACACGAGGCAGTGATCAGGTATGAGGGCTGTTAACTGATGACAATAGTGTCACTTGTATATAACAGCCACACGAGGCAGTGATCAGGTATAGTGCCACTTGTATATAACAGCAACATGAGGCAGTGATCAGGTATGAGGGCTGTTAACTGATGCCAATAGTGCCACTTGTATATAACAGCAACATGAGGGCTGTTAACTAAAAAAAATTGTGGTTGACCTATGAGCACTCCCTAAAATTAATAGTCACGTGACCCTCTCGATTGTGTTGTATTTTAAAGAGAATATATCCTGAAATAGGAATTATATTGAACTGCATGGAGAAATTAATAGCAGTGTGTAACCTTAATGTTTGGAGTATGTGTCAGTGTAACTGTATGTATGCTGCCAATTGAGAGGGAATGATTTCTCTATGTTATTTTCAACAGCAAATAAATATTTTTGTTGTCACAGATACACTACACTGTATGTCTTAGCTTTGTTATTTTATTTCACTATTTTGTAACTGCAGTCCTTGCTAGTCCAGTGTTCTGTGTTATAATGGTGGTCACCCTGCTTGTCCAGTGTTCTGTGTTATAATGGTGATACCTTGCTAGTCCAGTGTTCTGTGTTATAATGGTGATCACCTTGCTAGTCCAGTATTCTGTGTTATAATGGTGGTCACCCTGCTTGTCCAGTGTTCTGTGTTATAATGGTGATACCTTGCTAGTCCAGTGTTCTGTGTTATAATGGTGATAACCCTGCTAGTCCAGTGTCCTGTGTTATAATGGTGGTCACCCTGCTAGTCCAGTGTTCTGTGTTATAATGGTGGTCACCTTGCTAGTCCAGTGTTCTGTGTTAGTCCAGTATTCTGTGTTATAATGGTGATGACCCTGCTAGTCCAGTGTTCTGTGTTATAATGGTGGTCACCTTGCTAGTCCAGTATTCTGTGTTATAATGGTGGTCACCTTGCTAGTCCAGTGTTCTGTGTTATAATGGTGATAACCCTGCTAGTCCAGTATTCTGTGTTATAATGGTGATCACCTTGCTAGTCCAGTGTTCTGTGTTATAATGGTGATAACCCTGCTAGTCCAGTATTCTGTGTTATAATGGTGGTCACCCTGCTAGTCCAGTGAATTAGGTCCCAGATCCAGTGTTTCTAAAATGATTAGACTAATAGTGTCTAAGACTTTAATATCATTGCAGTGCCATACAAATGGCATGCTTGTGTGACGCATATTAGATATTTGAGTCTAGTCTATATACAGGGTTTCTGCCAGAGGGTACGAAGGGTAAAATTACGTACCATAAAACAGTGCTCAATTTTAAGGATTTTGGTTGCTTGCCCAGAGGGAAAGTATGGGTTCACATTGAGGTTACCCGTCCAAAAATTTGGTTGCCCTGATTTCATCAGTTTTTTGAAAATAGAGTTATATTTATATTCCAATAAAACAGCAACCAACAGGTTTGGAATTAATATGTTGTCACTGTAAAATGTAATATGTACTGTCTGACAATAAAATACATCAGTTTAAAAGCGATTGTGGGCAAGGAAACTGCACATTATTATGGGACACAACTTGCAGTTTGGTGTAAAAAAGTTTAAAAAAATGCTCTTTGATGTGTGGTCAGTTTGGGATCGATCCCTTAGCTGCATGTATATTTCTCATTCCAGCCAGTGCACCATGACTGGTATATCAAAAACTGTGGTATATGTGCTATCATGTCTGTGGGATGGTGCATATAAAAGATCCCTTGCTACTAATAGAAAAAAATGTTGTGGATTTTCTGTCTAAGACTATATGTATATATCAGAATTACCAAAATTACCAAATGTTTGACATCCAATACCTGATGATTAATAAATCAATGTGCTCTAGTGGTGTCGTTAAACAAAACAAACTTTTAACTTTGTTTTCCTTCAAATTATATTATAACACTTCACACAAGCCTGGCTTAGAGCTTTTTCCAGAATGACTACATGTACCGGTACTTGTATATTTGCTTGTGAATTGAAAGATTAGTTTTATTTGTTTTACCCATGAAATAAGGGGCAGGAGGTAACCCAGTGGTAAAGCGTTCGCTTGATGCATGGTCAGTCTGGGATCGATCCCCGTCGGTGGACTCATTGGGCTATATCTCGTTCCAGCCAGTGCTCTACAACTGGTGTACCAAAGGCTGTGGTATGTAGTATCCGGTCTGTGGGATGGTGCACATAAAAGATCCCTTGCTGCTAATCGAAAAGAGTAACCCATGAAGAGGCGACAGCAGGTTTCCTCTCTCAAAATCTGTGTGGTCCTTAACCATATGTCTGACGCCATATAACCATAAATAAAATGTGCTGAGTGTGTCGTTAAATAAAACATTTCCTTCCTTCCATGAAATACAATTAAATAATCTCAATACATGTACTTGTATCATCAAAAACAACTAACAAAAAAAACAACTAACAAAAACAGACATTTAAAAAAGTTAACCTCACCAGATATCAAAACAAAAACAGACATTTAAAAAAGTTAACCTCACCAGATATCAAAACAACTAACAAAAACAGACATCTAAAAAACTCATCCTCACCAGATATCAAAAACAACTAACAAAAACAGACATTTAAAAAACATGACCTCACCAGATATCAAAACAACTAACAAAAACAGACATTTAAAAAACATGACCTCACCAGATATCAAAACAACTAACAAAAACAGATATTTAAAAGCCTTAACCTCACCAGATATCAAAACAACTAACAAAAACAGACATTTAAAAAACTCATCCTCACCAGATATCAAAAACAACTAACAAAAACAGACATTTAAAAAACTTTTCACCAGATATCAAAACAACTAACAAAAAAAGACATTAAAAAAAACTTGACCTCACCAGATATCAAAAACAACTAACAAAAACAGACATTTAAAAAAACTTAACCTCACCAGATATCAAAAACAACTAACAAAAACAGACATTTAAAAAACTTAACCTCACCAGATATCAAAACAACTAACAAAAACATACATTTAAAAAACTTGACCTTACCAGATATCAAAAACAACTATCAAAAACAGACATTTAAAAAACTTAACCTCACCAGATATCAAAACTATTGACCCCATCAGACATAAACAGCTAACATTACTATTAGTATTTCTTTTGTCATTCAGTATACCGACCTACCAGGAATATGGTGTTTCACGTTTAATTATTTCATCCCCGACACTCGTTTCCTATATCCGCTACTTGTAAGTGCTTAAACAATTATTACTATTTCAGACACCGACACCCATACAGTTAAGTGCTGAACCATTATTGATACTCCATCTCCAACTGCCGTTACTCGGGAAGTGTTGAAACAATTATTTACTTGTTCGCCAAAAGAGGAAATTCCACAAAGCTTCAGCTCAAGGTATGACTGTCATTTGAGATAAAATTAATAATAACCACTGTTGTTTTCAAACAAGTCGGAGAGTGTGAATGGAAGTGGCTAGCTGAAAAGACGTATTGTTATGGGCCGTTACAGATTAGCATGTTCAATTAACCCAAGTGGCGCTCCGCAAACAGAAGCCTCTGTCCACACGCAGCTTCAAACCCCAGAGTGCCACAACACCGATAGTAATACATGTATATTGTTTATTCACAATAACAATAGGCTAAAAAAATCAATGTGAGGAGGGCTGTCCTAGTGCAGGCTGGCAGGGAATTGTGGGATACTGCTTCTTCTTTTTTTCTTCTTTTGTTAAGAGAGTTATTGTAAAAATAAAATTATTTTTTGTTTTGATGGATGCATTTGTTGCATGTTTGAAATAATTGTCTTTGTTTTGTATTTTTGTGATTTATTTTTGTAGACTGATGCATGTGTGAAGCATGAGAAAGCGGAGGGCTTACATAGCCGACAGATGTATGACTGGAATGGATTTTAAGGTGAAAATTCCAGGATAAAACAAGCCACATAACTTTCATGTTGTATATAATATGAAGAAAAATAATGAAATCTCTGAATTATTCCTACTATTAAAATTAGAAAAACAAAACTGGATTGTTCTCGGTGGTGTGGTAAACAGTGGATTACGATGGATTACAAAGTGTGTCAAAACGTCTGTGACAGAAATGATGCTGCCTGTTGTCTTCCAAGAATGTACTGAAGGTTGCCAGTAGACCAAAGCTATTCACAGAGAGCAGATACCATTCCAGATGTGAAGTGAATAATGGTGCGTACATGTGTATCAGGGAGGAATCCTTTATACTTTTTAACTTTCTTTTTCAATGGATACAATATTCAGCTTGGAAATATATTCTTTTGGATGAGTTTTAAACTTTGAAAACAAAAGAAAAACAAAGGATTGTTAGGCAAATTCTGGAATCTACAATGACAAAATGTATAATAATGTGTGGATGATACATAAATCCATTAAGATTTATTGAAGTGTTCAGTGGATGTAACATTCTACTTGGAAATATTCTGGATGATCATTTCAAACTGTAGATTGTTTATGTCACTCTGGAATCGACAGTAATCACACACAAAATTCTTCTCACATGAAATATTATAAAATGAATATAAATCACAAAGCAAGTGTACTCAGTTGAATTTTCAGGATGTTAGGTAGATCAGAATTCTGAAGAAAATTATGGAGACAGCTAAATATATAGACGTAGGACCAAGTTCTTTTACCTTACAAAAAAGACCACTTCTTATCCTCAGTTTGGCAATATGATAATGACAATTTAAGAAAATAAAATCATCTTAAAAAACCCTCCTCTTGACATCAATGTGACAATTTGGTCAAGACAACAACAAAAATCATCAAAAAAAAATTCTTCTTAACCTCAGTGTGAACATACAATATAATAATGACAACAACAACAACAACAAAAATAATTTTAACATAAAAATGCTGATGATATGAAAAAACTTCCTTGAACTACAATGTGGTACATAACACCTAACTTTGTAAGAACCAAATAACAATGAACCCTACTTATACCACATGTACACCCTTCGTATTAACTAAATAACAATGAACCCTACTTATACCACATGTACACCCTTCGTATTAACTAAATAACAATGAACGCTACTTATACCACATGTACACCCTTCGTATTAACTAAATAACAATGAACGCTACTTACACCACATCTACACCCTTCGTATTAATTAAATAACAATGAACGCTACTTACACCACCTCTACACCCTTTGTATGAACTAAATAACAATGAACGCTACTTACACCACCTCTACAGCCTTCAGTACGGCAGTGAGTCAAGAACAGATTGTAACATCGCTTGTGATTGGCTCGTTGTTGCTCACCCTGGTGGTGATGAACGTGGTCATGTTTGTGATATACCGGATCGCTCTCAGATCTCACAAAACCCGACCTGCAAGACGACACGTCAGCAATGTTCTACTGCTCCAAGTCAACCCAGCAGCATCGGCTCTCGTCACGCGCAACAGCACCATCGACTACGGACACAGCTTTAATGAGGTGTATCGCAAACTCGACCCCGATCACAGAAAATCCAGTATGAACTCTGACAGCCATGAGCTCATACTGACAACACAGGAACCAGATTGGAGCTTGAAGAATCAGAAATTGTATTTGTCCAATGAAAATATGCCAGTTAAATGTGATTTGGTTGGTAGAATTGGTTCATCTGATACAATCAACCAATCAGTTTCATCAATAGAGGTGAAAGTTGAAATTGAAATTCAAGGTACAGCTGGTGATTTATCAGTGAAAAGACAACATACTTCAGAAAGTTTGCGCGGAGGCCAAGGAACAGACAGTGTTTCGGTAATGGATGAGAAACATGTTTCAAGAAGTATGAGTGAAATTCAAATGACAGACAATGTCTCATTAGTCAAAGATGGTAATACTTCAGAAAGTGTTGGCCAAACTCAAAGAAAAAACAGTGTTTCATTAAAAGAAGACAGACATATTTCTGAAAGAAAACATAGCGTTTCATCAAAAGACAAAAATACTCCTGGAAGTGCTTCTCAAAGTGATAGAAAAGACAGTGTTTCGTCAATAAAAGACAGACACATTTCAGGAAGTGTTAGTGAATCAGACTTCGATAATGATTCGACAAATGATTTACAGTTCATTGATGACATGCGCAACATGTGTGACGATGCTCTGAATGAAGGGAGGAAAACACAACATCCTGCTGCTGAGTTCCAGAATGATGTTTTCGAACTGACGGACTCACGGATACTGTCTGATATGCAGCATGTGAAAGATATTGAACTGTGATCTCAGAATTTTACACACAGATATTATGAGAAATATTAATAGGTATCTGACAGAGTTATGGTGTATGATGTTTTGACATTATAAACAGTTTGAACAATTTCCATTGGAGTCATGTACCCAGTTAGGTTTGATCATGAATAACTTATAGTAAATACTGTATTTACTGAAACATGCAACATGTGAAAGACACTGCATTGTGATCTCAGAATTTTACACACTGATATTATGACAAATATTAATACATGTAGGTACATGTATCTGACAGAGTTATGTTCTGTGATTTTAAATATTTTGAACCATTTCCCTTAGAGATACACAGGTTTGATCATGAATAACATAAGGTAATTTTAATACTAAATTGCAATTAAGAATACAACATGCACCTACAAAATACAGACTCAGCTCAGTGGTAAAGCACATTGCTGCTAATCAAAAAGAGTAGTCCATGAAATGGCAGGAGGTTTCTTCTCTTATTATCTGTGTGGTGGTGCTCAATATGTGTGAGGCCATATAACAGTTAAACTATAGATAAAAATGTGTCGAATGCATCATTAAATAAAACATTTCTTTCTTTCTTTTTTCCTTTTCAACTGAATAGCATGCAGTGTAACAGAACATGAAAGATGGTTTGTTAGATGTCCACAATGAATGAATGGATAAACATACAAAAAGATTATTACATATTTAACTAGCTGGTCACCGTGGGTGTATTTTGTTGAGTTGGGTGGCTAGCCATGTTTTATTAAGGTAAAATATATATATACATGTATATCGGGTTTAAGACACAAAAATTAAAATGAATTTTTTTTTTTAATTGGTGGATGTTGTCAAAACAATTATGATAATCTGAACAACAAAACCATAATACAATAATCAGGGCCATATATATATATATATATATCTGGGTATTTGTTAAAATAGTGGATGTTTCCATGAATTTCATCTATAGGACGTAACCCAGTGGTACATCGCTCATTCGATGTGCGATCGGTGTGGGATCGATCCCCGTGGGTGGACCCATCGAGTTATTTCTCATTCCAGCCAGTGCACCACGACTGGTATATCAAAGGCCATGGTATGTACTACCCTGTCTGTGGGATGGTGCATATAAAAGATCCCTTGCTGCTAATCGAAAGAGTAGCCCATGAAGTGGCGACAGCGGGTTTTCTCTCTCAATATCTGTGTGGTCCTTAACCGTATATCTGATGCCATATAACCGTAAATAAAATGTGTTGAGTGCATCGTTAAATAAAACATTTCTTTCTTTCTTTCATCTATAAGAGGATAGCTACTCTTGCACTGCCACAAAGAGGACTGCCACTCCTAGACTAGTAAAAGTCACACTTTTTACTCATTCTTAAGTATACAGTAAAATTAATTTCAGTTTTATTATAAAGTGAACCTTTAAACACTGGACATGCTTTAAGCAGAACCAGTGTTCTCTCTTTGAACACAGGTATTATCCCTTGTCAAAGTGTTAGTGTTACCACACACACACACACACACACACACACACACACACACATAATGGGTGACTGGAGGGTGGTTTAATCACACTAAATCCCTCACATAAACCCGGTGACAAATGCAGGCAGACATTACAACTATGACAGGCTACGTCAATAAATAATCTCTAAGTACATACCAACACAGTGCACAAAAGAAGACAGAAATTCAGTAGCATGACACCCACCCAAATACGATAGACCAGCTCAAATGTATCCAACATGGATCATCTCAAGTAAATGTTAGGGGTGGACAATTAAAGTGGTTAGTTTTTGTTTAATGTAAAGGGACAACTGAAGTGTTTATAAAAGAGCTACAAATAATGTATAGGTTATAATTAAATTCATATATTTCAAACTTAGTGTGTTTTGTTTATTTACATGTACAAGTCTAACGATAGTTACAATGTATAACCTATTCTGTTTTTAAATACTGCACTCTTAATTGTTGAGGTTTTTTGTTGGGGGGTTGGGGGGGGGGGGTAATCTCCTGACAAAACCATGAATTTGGTCACTCTGGCCATTTGTTTCCATGATAACAGAAAAAATATACAACATCATTTACCATAGTTTGACACCCAATAGCTGATGTATTTTTCATGCTGAGGTGTCTTTAAACATCTATTCTATTCTATTCTATTCCAGTGCAATACCTCAGTGTTGGCATTTACTTGGTTAGAAAGCTACATTTCCAAATCCACTAACACCAATAAATCTTCCTTTTGTTGTTCTTTCTTTCTTTCTATTTTTTGTAAAGATATTACTATATACTGTAAAGATCTGAACAATTTAAATGATCTTCAGTACTAAGAATTCCTTAGGAGTAACAGTTTTCAAAACCTTGACACATATGGCCATCACTGTATTTCAATTTTCAATATCCTGTCCTGTGATGACAAACTGTGCAGGGGTGTGCACTTTATGTATAAAAAAAATGTTATCTAAATTTCATTATTCATCTTTCATGATTAGAAATGCTTATTTTATAGCCATAATCCTCTGCATTAACTTCAGACTTATTAGAAGCCATTTATCACAAATAAGTGAAAGACACAATTTCACAACTTATCTAAACTGTCAAGAAGTAAATAGGAGTTAATTGCTTTATAAATTTCACTTTCATCTTGTAATAATACGCATAGCTGTGTGTGGTCTCACTCACCACTTTAGAATTTGTAACCTGGTATTTTAACATAAGTTACTGGTGACTTTTTTATTTTTGTTTAACCTGCATGGACAGAGATAACTGAAGTTAGATATAGTGATCAGTTGATCAGTTTGACAACTGGGGAAGATGAACTAAAAAACAGTGGAATTGTTCATTCTGTGGATTTATGACAGTGTTGATATACTGCTTTACAATGCTATCACATTTCTGTTGTAAAACTTTCGTACAGACTCTAACCTTGAAAACATGACAACTTTGAGATTCTTAGCTTAGTAATTAATTGTTCGTTACTGAACTGTGAAGATTACCTAGAAAAAAGTTGATTTCACTAAGATTTGGGAATATAATATTAACAAGACGGTGATATAGAAAGTTGTTCCATTATTCAACTGGTGGAGCTTTATATTCCAGTGATGTGGAGTTTTGTAACAATACTGCTACAGACTCTACCCTTGTGGGTATATCACAACTCTGAGGTTCTTTGAGTACCCATTCATTGTTTAACTAACATGTGGAACCTACCCTTGTGGGTATATCACAACTCTGAGGTTCTTTGAGTACCCATTCATTGTTTAACTAACATGTGGAACTTACATGTGTGGGTATATTACAACTTTGAAGTTCTTTGAGTACCCATTCATTGTTTAACTAAGATGTGAAACCTACACGTGTGGGTATATTACAACTTTAAAGTTCTTTGAGTACCCATTCATTGTTTAACTAAGATGTGAAACCTACACGTGTGATGCACACCTATATGTACATGTTCACAAAGGATAATAAAGAAGGAATATAGCAAGTTTACAAAGACTTGGGAGTTTAAAATGACACAGAAAGAAGATGGAAAGAAGCAAAACAAACACTGAGCTGAGCTGTAAAGAACAAGACAAGGAGATATGTGGTTGAAAACCCATTGAAGACTTTCAAATGCAAGACTCAGCAAACTGAATATACACAACAAATAATCTTAATACATGTATATGTGAAGAATGCAACAGTCTGGTCATTCCTGTGGATAAACATGAAACTAAATATGGTTAATTTCCACACAGTAATATAAATGATGAGGTATAAAAAAATTGATAGACATATCGTAACCAAAAAATACATGATGTATTTCCATTGACTCAATAATGGCGAAAACTGAAGTTGAACACGAATAGTAAACAAAACATGGTGAATTTTCAAAATCACAACAACAAAAAATGTATGTTGGTTGAAGAACAATGGTTTGATGATCTATTTGTAAACTGAGTAGAGAAAATAAAATAGCAAAATTAACTCGACACTGAACCTAAAGATTTGACATAATTGTAAACCATGAACAGAAAGTAATACTGCAAAATGAATTAGACACTGAGACAAAAGATTTCTGTTTCAAACATTTTAAAGTGTGTACAATTTAAGACCATCAAATACATATGTAACAATGGCTTTTCTCTTTAACCAAAATCTCGCAGTCATTCTTTCATGTGTTGTGTTTCAACTGGTGATCCAATATTCCACCAGTCAGTGTCAACCTTTGTGCTCAGTATGTGACAAAGCAGGGGGAGCAACCATTGTTAAAGTGGTCTGTAAAGAAATATGTCCCAACATGGTCCCGCCTACCGCCAAGGACGTCACACTGACAGACGGTAAATGTGGCGTCATCTCCAAATACGGTTTGTTGAACCGGTTTTTCATCCGGATGACAGAGGTAGAGACACTGACTCTTCAGAACTACCAGATCTCCAAGTTCTACCAGCCGCCGTTTGTGAGAAACAGCAAACTGCGACGTTTGAACCTGGTGATGAATCATCTTCAGGGTTTTAAGCCAGACTCGTTCAAGGGTCTAGCTTTACTGGAAGAGCTTAATCTCGAGAGAAACCAAATGCCAGGATTCTCTGATCAAGGGTTTCTGGAACTGAAAGGGTTAAAGACACTGAAGCTCCGTGTTAATAACATTCCAAAGATTCCAGAGAAGGCATTTGATGGTCTTCAGAGCTTGCAGAATCTCGATCTGAGTTTGAACAAGATTAGCGAAATTCATCCCAACTCCTTTCAGCCTCTGAAGTCTTTGATTGAAGTAAATCTGACACAAAATCAAATAGCTCGAGTCCCACGAGGAACCTTTGCCCACTTGACTGCACTGAAGGTTCTAGACCTGACAGAGAATCAGATCAAACAGATCAGTGACTCTGCTTTTACTGGAACGTCCATGGACCTGCTGGACCTGTCCAACAATGGACTGACATCAATTCCTTCTGCCAGTCTGAAGCAGTGCTCCACTCAACCTCAAACCATTAATCTCAACAACAATGCCATCACTGGGATTCACACAGGAGACTTTTCTGGAATGAGGATCAGAATGCTGAATCTTCGGAACAATAAGCTGACCAACGGTGTAGCGACAGACTCTTTTCGAGGAAGTCGTATTTCCGAGATCGATTTGAGCAACACGGCTATAACGTCACTGCCATTGTCCATGGAGGCGATGGTGAAGGGTTCGAAGACGAAGTTGAGGCTGGAGATGAACGACAACTGGAACTGTGACTGTACGCAGATCTGGCTGTCCAAGTATCTGAGTACGCAGGCCGAACAGGGGCCGATGTGTATGAATCCAGTCATGTATATCGGGAGGAGGCTGAAAGATTCCAGCGCCGATATAGAACTTGATTGTAGAACAACTACAACAACCACTACAACTACTACTACAACTACAACAACTGCTACCACAACACCAACAACCACAACTCCAACTACCACACCTACAACTACCACAACTCCAACCACCACTACTCCAACTACCACACCTACAACTACTACAACTCCAACCACTACCACTACAACACCAACCACCACTACAACACCTACCACCACTGCAACACCTACCACAACCACTACAACCACTACTACCCCAACAACAACACCAACTACCACCTCAACCACTACTACTCCAACAACTATCAGTACAACCACCACACCTACAATTACCACTATATCTACGACCATTTCACCAACGACAACAACAACAACAGCATCGACTACATCAGCAGAGACTATAGATGAGCTTATTCCTGATAGCAAGATCCAGCTAATTCCATACATAGCCGCGGGGTCTTGTGGCTTTGTTCTGCTAGTGGGAAGCTGTACCATGTGCATCATTTGTAAATCTAACAAGGTCGATTCAGAGGACAGTGATGATGACGATGATAAAGATGATGATGATATCAGTGATGAAAGTGATTGATGAATACACAGATATTTGGTTTTACACTTTCAACTTCTTCAAAACTGATTCAGAGGAACTCATGATGGTGGTGGTGGTGGTGGTGGGTGATGATGGTGATATCAGTGATGATGGTGGTGGTGGTGATGGGTGATGATGATGGTGGTGGTGGTGGTGGTGGTGGATGATGGTGAGATCATCATCACCATCATCATCATAATAATCATAAAAGTGACAGATAGATCTATGTCTACTGAAATTCTTATTGCTTGTTAAAATAGTGTATGATGTATAATTTGTAATCCCAAAAGGTCTATTCAAAGATTGATGGTAATGGTGACAATGACAGTGCTAGAAATAAGCTGAACTTTTCCACTAATCCACCGGACAAATAAGTTTAGAAATCTACTTGTCCAAATAAATGTTGTGCTCAAAATGAAACTGCATTGAACAGTTTTACTTGTCCACTGGACAACTATTGAGGTACATTTTGCTTGTCCGAGCAGATTGTCACTTGTCAGGACAAACGGACAAGTGCTTATTTCGAACAATGAATGATGATGATGATGATGATGATTGTGATAAAAGTGACAGATGAACATACATGTAAGTCTGTGGCTATTTTATGTTTTATTCTGAGTTAGCATATTGTATGGTGTATAATTTGTAATCCAACAAGGTCGATTCAAAGAAAGAGGAGGATGATGATGAAATCAATGACAATCATTGACCAATAAGCACTTCTGCACTTTTTATTGCAACTTGTAAAATGCAAAATTTATAAATCCAACAATTTCATTTGCTGATCATTGTAACTATTTTTATTTATGTGTGGTACATGTACCATCTTAAAGTGCGTGTAAATGTTTCTTGTAAGAGACTTAGAACTTTTATAATTATGTTCTCAATGAGTTGAAATAAATTTGAAAAGATTGAATATTTACTCGGGTTGTTTCAGAGTAGACCTCATGGGAAGGGTGTGTGGCAAGTTGTTTTAACTGTTTAAAGCTAGTAATACATAGAAGATAAAACAGCAGCAGACGCACAGGGCATACATTTAATAATTACAGCTCTGCCTGCTCCATACTTCACCTCTCAACATAAACATGATCAATACTGAAATCGCCCTTGGCAGCAGCTCCATGTTGCTACTCAGTCTGTTGTGACATTTTATAATGGCACAGTCTGTTGTGACTTTTTCACTACCACCTTGAGGTATTATTATTAGAACCTGATTACTTTTATTGTGTTCACACAGAAAATTCACTTAATTCTTATTCAGAAGTTTGTTTTGTTTAACGACACCACTAGAGCACATTGATTTATTAATCATCAGCTACTGGATGTCAAATATATGGTAATTTTGACAGTCATAGAGATGAAACTTGCTACATTTTTCCATTAGTAGCAAGGGATCTTTTATATGCACCATCTCACAGACAGGATAGCACATACCACAGCCTTTGATATACCAGTTGTGGTCCACTGGCCAGAGCGAGAAATAGTGATTCGTATTCAGGGACCATCCAAAAAGTATGCACAGCCTTGGGGGGAGGAGGATTCAGACATTACATACAAAGAGAGTGAGAGGGGGGTGGTGGGTTCACAGAGCAGGGGGTTTCCCCAGGGCCGTTAGGCATAGCGGCCCGACACGTCTTGGTCCGTAAAGTAAGCGCTTTGACGGTGTGGAAGCGCCTTAAATCAATTGCCGCTACGCCTTGAGTTGAAGTACTTTAGAAAAACAGTTATCACAAGTATGAGCGTGGCAGTCGACTACCTCTTGCAAACAACTTGTGTACCAGTATATCAAGCACACCTAATCACTATGACAGGTAAAACACTTCCTAAATACCTAACAATGGACCAGTCGTCTGCTCACAATTGGTGTTTGGTAATTTTACCACTTCTACTGGGACCGCTAATCCGTCAGGAAGGCGCTTACGCGTAACGGGATTCCCGTGCCAAGCAATCAAGCTTCAAGGCCGATCAAAGAAGATGCCCATTGACAGAATCAACTGTACTATTTAACTCAATAAACAATAGGTGAAGCACTTTTTAATAGTACAGTTAAGTTGGCAATCAGTAATTTCTATCCTAACACCCCCTTCCCAAAACACATACTGAAAACATCCAGGGCTCGCGCTGTCAGTAACCAATTTAGTCATCTGCTAATTAAAAATTATTTTTACAAAAAATGGCTAATAAAATTTGCAAGTGGCTAAAATTTTGGCTGAGTTATTTTCTATCTTGTGATATGAACAAACGGTTACATAATCTATTCGACACCTCAAACATAATACCAAATATTCAATTAGCATAATATCGATCTCGCGACCGGTAACGAGAAACGGTGTTATCCAGAATACACTGTATGCCTTATGATGTTTGCTAATTTTAATAATCAAGGTTATTAATTTTAACGGCATGCATTCGACATGTATGACAGCAATGTGACGGTGATTCAATGTCTGGATTCAATGTGACGGTGATTCAATGTAACTTGCTATTTTAATTTTGTAAAGTCTTTGAACCAAAGTAATAAAAACAAACCGACAATGCATGTCAATTTGAATACACATGCCAGTTCAGGGCCGAAAGACATGTCGGCTATCCCAAGGGCTGAGTTCAGCCAGACCGAGCAAAAACAAAACGTTCGCTACACTGGTTTGTGCGCTTCACGTTAAACCAAATGGACACGACGGACATCAACCAAATAGTTCTCGAACGTTAGGAAGAATGTTCATTGGCTGAACTGAGGAAAGCTCTCAGCGCGAATATACGTCACACTTCAGAGTCAACCGACACCCGCGTGTCAAGAGACATCGTTGCGGTCTTTAAACAATACAATTACACAGAAGTAAATCTTGATGTAAATTTGTAGAAAAACAATAGTTGTTTGCATCAATGAATACCTAACTGCAGTTTCGGTTATCTCCTATGTCTTTGTTAATTTTGTACCTATGGTCCAGAGAACGCATGCGATCGCGGGAAATGAACATGCAGTATTTATACAAATTGCAGTTAAATGTACACTGAATTAGTTTACAATAATCATATTTATTAGATAATGCTAGATATATATTTGTAAAACTGTGAGGTGACATTTAATAAGTTAGCTGGATTTTAACAAGACCGTAAAATTTTATTCTACCCGGTACTAACTTTTTTTTTCTTTTTTTTTTTATAAATGGAATATATTGTGAAATCAGCATTCTTAGCTTAGGTATTTTACAAGCAGAAATCACAACAAGCATTTAACACCACGCTGAAATCAACAGCAACAACATGGCGCAAATTATGAAGTTGTTGGGGGTGGGGAATTGATGGATTATTTAAAAAAAAGTTTTAACCCCCCCCAAAAAAGCTACAACAACAACAAACAACAACAACCCCAACATGATTTGATGGATTGAAGGCAAACACTTAACTGTTTTCAACTCACTACCCCACTTCTTTTGGCTTGATTTTTGTGTTATACTGATGCTAAATATGTAAGCACCTTAAACAAATCCTGGGGAAAGGCCTGACAGAGTACATATACCAAGCTCTTAAATTATCTTGTATCCCATGTACTTTTAAGTGAATGAACAATGTATGCTCATACTTGGGGGGAGGGGGATTAATGATTAGACTACAGGCTGGTAGGTAAAGGGTTCGCAGCTCTGTACCGGCTCCAACCCAGAGTGAGTTTTAAGGGCTCAATTGGTAGGTGTAAGGCCACTACACCCTCTTCTCTCTCACTAACCACTAACAATTAACAACTAATCCATTGTCCTGAACAGACAGCCCAGATATCTGAGGTGTGTGCCCAGGACAGCATGCTTGAACCGTAATTGGATATAAGCAAATAAATGAAAATAAGTCAAGTCAAAACCTTATCACGTGTAGCCCGGTAAATTTCTGCATAATGTATTATGTATCAAAATGCAAATAACTAATGTTTGTAAGAGATCAGAAAGTTAATATTTATTTATTGTTTTCAATTGGGTTCCTATTAATATCTGCACAACCAAACCAATATAGGACATAATAGTGACCATTTCCCCTCGAACAGTCTAAAACCATTCGGAATGCCTCGGCCGGTTCTGATTATGTATTCGGAAAACCTCGACCACGTAAATGCATTTGTAGGTTCAATCGGAACACCTCAGCCATGTCCATCTCTACTTTCCATTTAGTTACAATCGGAACAACTCATCACATTCCGCTACGCTATGTTTCGCAGAAAGATTTTGTTTACGAGCCTGAGGTTTTCTGAAGTTACATTGTGATGGAATGTTTTCATTTCTTACGAAATATACCGAGGCTACTATACCAAACACCCAATCGTCACTGCAAACGATGTCAACATAAATTGTTGTCAGCTTAGTATTTTCTTAATTCCTCGTCATATGGCCATAAAAGCACCTTATTCATTCCAAGACCAAGCCTTGGTAAAACATTCCACATGTTTGATTGTGTGGGTCCCGTGACAACATAATAATTATAATTTAATTACAACAGTTTGTAATATAACTAAAACAAGTTCCGTTTGCTTCGTTTGTGTAGTTATTATTGTTTGTATGACATGATCACATTTTTTTAAAGTGCAATTTAATTAAGTTTTTTTTCTCTTAAAAACGTAATTCGGTCGCAGGCCATTCAAAAGTAGTACGGGTGAGTCAAAGTGATGCTGTGAAAGGCCCGATTGTCCAGTAAAAAAATCCCAAGTGCATACCCTGCCATCTGGTTCCATTCTGATTAATTTTTGAAAGTGGCAGAAATATAAACTGGATTTTTAGTAAGATTTTGCTAAATAATGGGTCATATTGGCAGAAATCATGACTGAGGTTCCCATTTTTTATACAAGTTTTAATTTGCCCTTTGTATTAAAATGTACAGGGCTGAGAATGTGTGAGTGAAGAAGAGGCATGGTTTTCACACAGATCGTCACATAAACCAAAAACGCTTGTTGATTTTTTTTGTATACTTCATCTTCTAGTCTGGTGACTGAGAATTTCTTGCAAATTTTTTTATAATTAAGTTCAAATATAATAAGGAAAAATGGATATCTGTGTATGCTGCATCACTGGACTGCTGGTGATTCTGTGAAGACCTGTCTATAATACGTGTATACAGATATAAAACTCCACTACAACATGACTAAACTTACCCCCGATGCGTCGTCGACGAGAGTTTGTGTGAGGAGGATGTTGAAGACCTGTCTATAATACGTGTATACAGATATAAAACTCCACTACAACATGACTAAACTTACCCCCGATGCGTCGTCGACGAGAGTTTGTGTGAGGAGGATGTTGAAGACCTGTCTATAATACGTGTATACAGATATAAAACTCCACTACAACATGACTAAACTTACCCCCGATGCGTCGTCGACGAGAGTTTGTGTGAGGAGGATGTTGAAGACCTGTCTATAATACGTGTATACAGATATAAAACTCCACTACAACATGACTAAACTTACCCCCGATGCGTCGTCGACGAGAGTTTGTGTGAGGAGGATGTTGAAGACCTGTCTATAATACGTGTATACAGATATAAAACTCCACTACAACATGACTAAACTTACCCCCGATGCGTCGTCGACGAGAGTTTGTGTGAGGAGGATGTTGAAGACCTGTCTATAATACGTGTATACAGATATAAAACTCCACTACAACATGACTAAACTTACCCCCGATGCGTCGTCGACGAGAGTTTGTGTGAGGAGGATGTTGAAGACCTGTCTATAATACGTGTATACAGATATAAAACTCCACTACAACATGACTAAACTTACCCCCGATGCGTCGTCGACGAGCGTCTGTGTGAGGATGATGTTGAAGACGGCGTGAGATCGACTACTTTCACTGTTCATGTTGGTCGCGGCAACAGTTCGCGATTTGTTCCCCTCACTCATCAACGTCTCTATGTCCTGGAAATATAGACATCTCTTTCAATAAGCACTAATTTCAGTGATAACAGCTTGTAGGACTAAAAGACTGCTTCCAAATAACTTTTTAAAGAACATTACTATAGATATATCAGTGTTCGAAATAAGTACTTGTCCGTTTGTCCTGACAAGTGATAATCTGCTGGGACAAGCACAATGTACCTCAATTGTTGTCCACTGGACAAGTAAAAAGTTATAATGCTGTTTCATTTTGAGCAATCAAAAACATTGTCCTTGCTCTTGAATAAAACTAACAACTTATCTGGACAAGTAAAAATATTGAAGGACAAGTAGATTTGTAGACGTACTTGTCCGGAGAACTAGTGAAACGTTCTGCTTATTGACCATTTCAGTTTTCATGTTCATTCCCATGTTAATATTTCAAAGTCTTTAACAAATAATTTTTTTACATTAACAGGGTAACTCAAGATTCCTTTAAAATAAAGTTTAATACAGATATATTGCTTCAGTGATTATGTTGGTTTCAACATATATTTGTAGCTTGTTCATTTCATTAACATTTTAATCACTAGAAAAATAAACATTTCAACAGGTTAGACAACTAAAGATCACATTCATAAAACAAAAAAAGTTGAAATGAAGATTAGTACCGATAAACTGACCGTTTCATTGGTCATATTGGTTTCAGCATTTATCTGTGACTTGTTCATTTAATTCATTAACTTTTCACAGCTTCCACACTCACCTCAAAAGAACTGACTACAAGGGTAGATAACCCATCCACGTACGGTCCCAAGATGTTGTGTTCTCGCACTTTCAAATTCTGCTTGTTTCTGTAAACACAAACACACACGTTTCATTGGTCTCTTTACCGTTGTTTGACACCCAATAGCTGATGTATTTTTCGTGTTAGGGTGTTGTTAAACATTCAGCAGGGCTTCTAGAATTTTTACAAAATTCATTAGCCATGGGATCAGTGATTTAAAAAATGTACTAGCCATGATTAATACAATTTCACTAATAGTAGTAATGGATATATGTTACCTACAGAGGGAAACAGAGATTAAAAATACTAAGATTGGGGGGTGGGGGCAGGTTATTCATATTTACAAAATAAACTTAAATGCAGCATTTGACAACTTGTTTTTCACTAGCCATTGGGCATGACAATAGTAGTTATTTACTTGCCCAACATTGAATATCACTAGCCTTGGGAGTGGGGCTACCATAATCTAGAAGCCCTGTCTGGCATGACAATAGTAGTTATTTACTAGCCCAACATTGAATATCACTAGCCTTGGGAGTGGGGATACCATAATCTAGAAGCCCTGTCTGGCATGACAATAGTAGTTATTTACTAGCCCAACATTGAATATCACTAGCCTTGGGGCTACCATAACCTAGAAGCCCTGTCTGGCATGACAATAGTAGTTATTTACTAGCCCAACATTGAATATCACTAGCCTTGGGGCTACCATAACCTAGAAGCCCTGTCTGGCATGACAATAGTAGTTATTTACTAGCTCAACATTGAATATCTAGCCATGGGAGTGGGGCTATGATAATCTAGAAGCCTTGTCTGGCATGACAACAGTAGTTATTTACTAGCTCAACATTGAATATCACTAGCCTTGGGAGTGGGGCTACGATAATCTAATTTTGTGATAAAAATGTACCCTCTATGCTTCTGTCATGTCTAGGTTATACAAAATGTACCCTCTATGCTTGTGTCATGTCTAGGTTATACAAAATGTACCCTCTGTGCTTGTGTCATGTCTAGGTTATACAAAATGTACCGTCTCTGCTTGTGTCATGTCTAGGTTATACAAAATGTACCCTCTGTGCTTGTGTCATGTCTAGGTTATACAAAATGTACCCTCTGTGCTTGTGTCATGTCTAGGTTATACAAAATGTACCCTCTGTGCTTGTGTCATGTCTAGGTTATACAAAATGTACCCTCTCTGCTTGTGTCATGTCTAGGTTATACAAAATGTACCCTCTGTGCTTGTGTCATGTCTAGGTTATACAAAATGTACCGTCTCTGCTTGTGTCATGTCTAGGTTATACAAAATGTACCCTCTGTGCTTGTGTCATGTCTAGGTTATACAAAATGTACCCTCTGTGCTTGTGTCATGTCTAGGTTATACAAAATGTACCCTCTGTGCTTGTGTCATGTCTAGGTTATACAAAATGTACCCTCTATGCTTGTGTCATGTCTAGGTTATACAAAATGTACCCCCCTGTGCTTGTGTCATGTCTAGGTTATACAAAATGTACCCTCTGTGCTTGTGTCATGTCTAGGTTATACAAAATGTACCCTCTGTGCTTGTGTCATGTCTAGGTTATACAAAATGTACCCTCTGTGCTTGTGTCATGTCTAGGTTATACAAAATGTAGGTATCCTATAAAGTTAAAAAAACCTGTTTTGTTTAATGACACCATTGGAGCAAATAGATTTTTATTAATCATGTCTATGATATCTCAAACATTTGGTGATTTTGACATAGTCTTATAGAAGAAATCCGCTACATTTTTCCATTAGTAGCAGGTCACAGACAGGACAGCACATACCACAGCCTTTGATATACTAGTCGTGGTGCACTGGCTGGAATGAGAAATAGCCCAATGGGCTCAGCAGTGGGGATTGGGGATCGATGCCAGATAGGTATCCTTTTTTTTTAACTTAACAGCATTTTATTTTTTAAATATTAACAACGTAAAAAAAAAAAACCCAACTAACCCTTTAAGATCGAGAAGATCATGGACTTTTTCGTTGTATATCTCCATGTAGGAGACTTCCACTTTGAAGGAGGAGTTTGACCGTCTGTCTGCGATGTGGTCAAACAGAGCGTCACATAGTCGAGGTATGATTCCCTTGTGTTCGTTTGTACCCATCATTGTGAACGACTTGCCAGAACCTGGAAACATAAACACATATTAATATATACGTTATTCACCGTCTGTCTGTCTATCTCTGTCTGTCTGTCTGTGTGTTTCTGTCTGTCTGTGTCTTTCTGATGTACATCTGTCACGTCTGCATCTTTGTATGTGTGTCTGCTTAACTCTAGGTACATCAGTAATTATAATCAATATTTTATGAAACAAAGCCTCATTTTGAAAGTATCCAAACTGAACGAGTGATGAAGAACCACTGCCACATGTTCTTTATGAAATATTTTAATTTGTATTTGTCGAAAAACAATACAAAACAGGTCTCTGAGAACTGAACATTGACATCATCCATTTACGGATAATGCTAAAATGAAGGAAGGAAATGTTTTATTTAACAATGTACTCAACACATTTTATTTATGGTTATATGGTATCAGACATATGGTTAAGGACCACACAGATATTGAGGGAGGAAACCCACTGTTGCCACTTCATGGGCTACTTTTTTCGATTAGCAGCAAAGGATCTTTTATATGCACCATCCCATAGACAGGATAGCACATACCACAGCCTTTGATATACCAGTTGTGGGGCACTGGCTGGAATGAGAAATAGCCCAATGGCCCCACTGATGGGAATCTATCTCAGACCAACGGTGCATCAAGCGAGAGCTTTACCACTGGGCTATGTCCTGCCCACTTGTCACTAACTAAAGCTCAGTACAAAATAATTCACTCGGAACACAAACACAATACAAACAGGTCTCTGAGAACTGCACATTGGAAACATCCATTTACGGATAATGCTAAAATAAATTCAGGTACATGAAACATTTCATTTTTTAATAACTCGGTCTTCTCCATGAGTCAAATCAAGGCGAGCTGAAGATCACTCTCCTTGACCGACGCTAGGTGAGCAAGCACATGAAGTTTTAAATGAAATTCATTAAAATAAATTATTGCAAGGCGAGCAATTTGCAGCTCACCTAAGGTTTTCCAGGCGAGAGTGGAGGTGAGCGAGAGTGATCACTCGCCTTCATGGTGAAGTGTGTAACCTGTTATGACCATATATTTGTCCTAAATCTCATGCACAAATGAACTACCGGTATGGGTTACACAAAACTATAGTCCGTCCCATCCTCCTATAGAAATGTTTTTGTAAATAATTTCAGTTTGGTTTGACATAAGAAGAAAAGTTAAAGTGTTTTGACTTAAGAAGAAAAGTTGTGTTTTGACTTAAGAAGAAAAGTTAAAGTGTTTTGACTTAAGAAGAAAAGTTGAAGTGTTTTGACTTAAGAAGAAAAGTTGTGTTTTGACTTAAGAAGAAAAGTTGTGTTTTGACTTAAGAAGAAAAGTTAAAGTGTTTTGACTTACCGGGTAAGAAGAAAAGTTGTGTTTTGACTTAAGAAGAAAAGTTAAAGTGTTTTGACTTAAGAAGAAAAGTTGTGTTTTGACTTAAGAAGAAAAGTTAAAGTGTTTTGACTTCAGAAGAAAAGTTAAAGTGTTTTGTTTATAACAAAAAACTACCATTTTTGTGTGCAATTAAAAACATATTTGATTCAGAACTAAATAAAACTACCATATGAAGAAAACAACGCTTTACAGTGTTATGGCCACCATTTTGGTTTTATGGACCATTGTCTTGATAACGAGATAATGAAATGTTTGATTTGATTAATTTCACTACAGAGGGAGTAACAAGAAAATAATCAAGATTTATCTCTCATAGCAAGACTATACCAGTCCATAAAACAAAATGGTATCCATGACGCTGTAAGCGTGGTTTTCTCACTATGGTTTGTATTACAGTTTTATTTATTTATAAACCGAATATATTTTTTATTGCAAACAAAAATGGTAGTTTTTTTGTTATTTCTAAAACATTTTTACTTTTCTTCTTATGTCAAACAAAAGCTAAATCATTTACAAAAAAAATTTCTCTAGAAGGATGGGATGGACTTCCCTAACCCTGAGGAAACGAAAGGTTGTTTAACATCTTATAAACACAGCACATGTTACCTGTCTGTCCATACGCAAATATACACCCATTGTAGCCTTCATACGCTCTCTCCAAGATGTCTTTCCCCAAACATTCAAATACTGTCTCTTGAGCTGAAGAAAAATAAGTCAGAATAAAGTTAATTATATTTTCAAGAGGTCATCCCCAAATATTTAAATAATAAAGTTAAATTATATTATCTTACAAAAAACATAATTTTTATCATTTGTTTATTTATTTATTTATATATATATATACATATATATATATACATATATATATATATATATATATATATACAAATTTAACTTTGATGAATGGTTTTACAAATAGCGCTCATCTTGTCAGGAGCAGTAATATTAAATAATTCCAGACTTCAGTAGTTCTTCATCGTTTTATTGCTACAGCTCTGTTTCGTATGGTAAAATAATGACCACACTCTTCAGGCAATATTAACGAATACTGTTAAAAATGTTTGTGACTGATGACGTCACAACATCAGCTGATGTATGACGTAATTCTCGACAACTATATCGCGTTACCAAGAAAGTTTTGAGAATTCAGGTCTTATGCTGGCGCTTGGTATAGTTAGGTGACATCGGTGTTACTGATGTTTTTGAGAACGAATTTATTTCGGTGGTGGCATGGACTTGCTAATTCATACGTATGATTCTGTGTTTGATTTTGTTGTTGTACGTAGGGCTAGCAACCAATTTCTAACAACGATACAGAAACCACACGGCATCCTTCCAACATGAAAACAAAAGAAATGAAACAGAGCTGTCAAAACACATATGGAACCTGAAGGACAATAACAAATCCTTCCACATAAAGTGGAAGGTACTAAAAAAAATGTCAACCCTACAGTAACATAAATAAAAAATGTGACCTATGCCTTTACGAAAAGTTTATCATAATATGTCAGAAACACCTGTGCAGCCTGAACAAACGCAATGAATTAGCAAGTCCATGCCACCACCGAAATAAATTCGTTCTCAAAAACATCAGTAACACCGATGTCACCTAACTGTACCAAGCGCCAGCATAAGACCTGAATTCTCAAAACTTTCTTGGTGACGCGATATAGTTGTCGAGAATTACGTCATACATCAACTGATGTTGTGATGTCATCAGTCGCAAACGTTTTTAACAGTATTCGTTAATATTGCCTGAAGAGTGTGGTCATAATTTGACCATACGAAACAGAGCTGTAGCAATAAAACGATGAAGAACTACTGAAGTCTGGAATTATTTAATATATATATATATATATATATATATATATATATATATATATATATACTCTTCAAAAGAAGAAACGCAAAACCACATTGTCGTAACATTTGGAGAATTGATTTAATTATTGAATGGTGAGTCCGATAATTACCAAATGTTGCAGGATTGTTCACAATTCACTCTAGTCCATTGTGAGTAAGTGATAGGATACACCACCAAGGTCAAGGTCATCTGGAGTCAATACCGGGTGTGGCCTCCGCGTGTGTTGACAACTGCCTGGCACCGCCTGCCCATTGAAGCAACCAGAGTACGGATGACGTCCCGGGGCATGGTGGCCCACTCGGCCTGCAAGGCTGCTGCCAGCTCGGGCAGGGTCTGGGGCTGTGGTTGTCGCTGTCGGAGGCGTCGGTCCAACTCGTCCCATAGATGCTCAATTGGGTTCAAATCCGGTGATATCGATGGCCAAGGAAGGACATTAATGTTGTTGTTCTGTAGGAAAGCCGTTGTGAGACGTGCTGTGTGAGGCCTGGCGTTGTCATGTTGGAACACTGCGTTGGCGTTGGCCATAACTGGAACGATGTGTGGCCGGAGGATCTGGTCAATGTAGCCCTGTGCATTCAGGTTGCCCTGCACGTGGACCAGGTCAGTTCTGCCAGTGTGTGAGATGGCTGCCCACACCATGACACTACCCCCGCCGAATCTGTCCACTTCCTGCACGCAGTTTGCCGCATAACGTTCACCACGACGCCTATACACGCGACATCTTCCATCATGACGTCGGAGCAGAAATCGGGACTCGTCACTGAACCACACCTGTCTCCATCGCAGTTGAGGCCATTGTCGATGAATCTGGCACCACTGCAGTCGGAGTCGACGGTGTTGTGGTGTTAAGATGACACCTCGAACTGGACGTCTGGCACGAATTCCTACCTCACGTAGGCGGTTCCGTACGGTCTGGTCGGATATCCTGCGCAAACCTGGTATTGCTGTGGCTGTGGAGGTGGCAGTAGTCAATCGTTCCCGAAGGTGGCGTACCCGGATGTAGCGGTCCTGCCCGGGGGTAGTGACCCGTGGTCGACCGGATCTAGGGAGGTCACGTGTTGATCCATGTTGCTGGTAACGGTCCCACAGTCTGGAGATGGTGCTTGGGGACACATGGAATGCCCTGGCAACGGCCGTTCTGGATTCGCCGCGTCTAGTCGGCCGATGGCATTGTTTCTCTGCGGTTCACTGAGACGTGGCATGTCCTGGATTGTCAACTGTCGGCCAGATACAGAGGCCAGGCAAGCGAACACCCTGCACTTTTATACTGTCGGTGTTCATGTTGCACGTGCAGACAACGCACGTGCAGTGGTGACATGGTTTGCACGTGGCTGCGTTTTTGCGAATATTCACATTTTGGAACTTTATTGTACAGTAGCTGCGTTTTATCGAATGTAACCGTGGGAATGTGTTTGGGACATGCAATGACCTTATATTCACAAAGCATGAACCGGTAGGAAACATAAAATCGGAGTTATAACCCATTTGTACCCTTTTGCGTTTCTTTTTTTGAAGAGTATATATATATATATATATATATATAAAATACCACCTTTTTGATATTGAATATAAAACATCTTAACAGCTTAAGTTCACAAAAATACTACATTTTGTGGTTCAAAAAGTTTTAAAAGGCTGAGTCACTGCAAACCAATATAAATTTCTCACTTTAAAAGCATAGCAATTGTTTGTATCCATGTGGGATTGAAATATAGCGATTTAAGAAGAGAAACAAAAGGTGGACCTAAATCGTTCTTTCCAAAATTAGCATTACATCCAGTTTGGTGATATTAACTTGTTCAGTTTTTATTTTAACCTTAAATGTATTAATCAGATCGGCTCTTTCTTAACTGTTTGAGCTGTTTTTTAACACAGAACTATGCTGAAGTAATATCTGAACAAACAACGTCAACAAGCAAATTCTAAAGTACAAAACCGCACAATTCAGAATCGAAAATCTTTAACAAAAACTTACTTGCAAAGCGTGAGTCATTATCTCGTACAGACCAGAAACAGTGATCAAAGGCAAATGTCTGAAAAACAAACGACAAAATATTAGCATACAAAGTAAGACATCTTTTGTTAAAAAAATGTGATGTACTTTTACAATTTGTGCAATCAGCAGGGTTTCAGAACCTAAGGTCACTTTTACTTGCAAATGTCATCCTGCACTCAGCAAGTGATGTGCATTTTTTGTTGTGTTATCCTGAAATCAGTCACATGATATTCAATACAATCATTCATATGTTCCTGGTTTGCACTGTAAAGATGTGGGGTTTTTCATGCAACATAAACACTACGACATATTCACCATTTTTTTAATGTAATTGCACCTGTAATAAGCAGTCATCTGTCCAGGGCCACAGCTAGGATTTTTTGTTTGGGGGGGGGGGGGGGGGGGGGCACAACTGAGTAGTTAATGGTCTAAAACTCCTTTTTTTAAAGTTTTATAATGCTTTCCAATTTTTTTTCTGGGGGGCCCTGCTAGCTACAGCCCTGCTGTCTAACGCGGCCAGTAGTCACCTAAATCGGATCCCAAATCGATAAAATACCTGTATTAAGCGCCCACAGTAAATGTTTCCTATTATATGAAAGGGATATGCAAATAACCATCTTCACACCTTCAGGAATACTAGTACCCATTCAGTCCCGACATCTCTACTGTGTATCAATTAAGAAAGTCAGACTCTGGAATGCATCTAATTGCCTCTGGGTAGGCTAATTTTGACACTTTTAGATTCATTTACTATGACACTACACTGCACAAAGTAGGAATTAAATAAGTAAATGAAAAAAGAAATTAAACATGTCGAAAGTTAATTTATTGTCAACTGTGGAGCACACAACCGTTAATTAGCAGTACAGACGGCAAAAAAACACCCACAACAACACACATTTTAAAGACTGTATATGTGGCAACCTGTAATCAGCGGCCACCTGTCGGAAGCAGGCAATTTTCTCTACTTCCATCTGTGACCACTTAAGACAGGTTTGACTGTATATAGAAAACGCTTGAACATGAAAAATATACAAAATCTGCCACTTACATGTGAAAGAAGGGTTATAACTCTGGGTCAGCAGAAAAGTTTGATTATCTATTAAACTTCAAAAATTGCACAAACCTAGTTATTTTGTAATAAAATATCCATTATTACATGAAATTTCTTCACCAAATAAAAATAAAATTTGCTATTTGTTTTTAAAATTCTCAATTAGCAAATTTGAAGAGTTGTCGAGCTAGCACTAGAAAGGTCTTTAAGATGCTGCTCGGTCTAGGATCGATCCCCGTCAGTGGCTCATTGGGCTATTTCTCACTCCAACCAGTGCACCACAACTGTGGTATGCACTATCCTGTCCATGGGATGGTGCTTAAAAATGATCCCTTGCTGCTAATGGAAAAGAGTAGCCTACGAAGTGGCCACGGCGGGTTTCCTCTCTCAATATGTGTGGTCCTTAACCATATGTCCGACACGATATAACCATAAATAAAATGTGTTGAGTGTGTCGTTAAATAAAACATTTCCTTCCTCCCTTCCTTAAGATGCTGCAATATAAAATGCTGCATGATTTTGTCGCTGTTGTATGTTGCACACTGTGTGAAGAGTTCGAAAAGCAAGTGCCATGCGTGTGGTCAGTTTAGGGTCAATCCCCATCAGTGAGCCACTGGCCCATTTCTCGTTCCAGCCAGTGCACCATGATTGGTATATCAAAGGCTGTGGTATACATGTATGTGCTATCCTGCCTATGGGATGGTGCATATAAAAGATCACTTGAAGCTAATCGGGAAAATGTAGCAGGAATCATTTGACTATTTGTCACAATGACCAGATGTTTGACATCTGCAATGCAGTAGAAGCTTTTCTCTATAAGGCAATATGTCAGAATTATTAAACGTTTGATGTCCACTAGGCATGACTAATAAATCAATGTGCTCTAGTGGTATCATTAGACAAAACAAACTTTAACTTAATTTCACTGTCTGTAGGTGCACATGGGGGGGGGGGGGGTAGGATGTAGCTCAGTGGTCGAATACTTGTGTAATGAGTTACATGTATAAGTTTGAGCTCCACGGGTGGTGTGCTGTGTAATGAGTTACATGTATAAGTTTGAGCTCCACGGGTGGTGTGCTGTGTAATGAGTTACATGTATAAGTTTGAGCTCCACGGGTGGTGTGCTGTGTAATGAGTTACATGTATAAGTTTGAGCTCCACGGGTGGTGTGCTGTGTAATGAGTTACATGTATAAGTTTGAGCTCCAAGGGTGGTGTGCTGGGTAATGAGTTACATGTATAAGTTTGAGCTCCACGGGTGGTGTGCTGGGTAATGAGTTACATGTATAAGTTTGAGCTCCACGGGTGGTGTGCTGGGTAATGAGTTACATGTATAAGTTTGAGGTCCACGGGTGGTGTGCTGGGTAATGAGTTACATGTATAAGTTTGAGCTCCACGGGTGGTGTGCTGGGTAATGAGTTACATGTATAAGTTTGAGCTCCAAGGGTGGTGTGCTGTGTAATGAGTTACATGTATATGTTTGAGCTCCACGGGTGGTGTGCTGTGTAATGAGTTACATGTATATGTTTGAGCTCCACGGGTGGTGTGCTGTGTAATGAGTTACATGTATAAGTTTGAGCTCCACGGGTGGTGTGCTGTGTAATGAGTTACATGTATAAGTTTGAGCTCCACGGGTGGTGTGCTGTGTAATGAGTTACATGTATAAGTTTGAGCTCCACGGGTGGTGTGCTGTGTAATGAGTTACATGTATAAGTTTGAGCTCCACGGGTGGTGTGCTGTGTAATGAGTTACATGAACATGTTTGAGCTCCACGGGTGGTGTGCTGTGTAATGAGTTACATGAACATGTTTGAGCTCCACGGGTGGTGTGCTGTGTAATGAGTTACATGAACATGTTTGAGCTCCACGGGTGGTGTGCTGTGTAATGAGTTACATGTATATGTTTGAGCTCCACGGGTGGTCTGCTGTGTAATGAGTTACATGTATATGTTTGAGCTCCACGGGTGGTGTGCTGTGTAATGAGTTACATGTATATGTTTGAGCTCCACGGGTGGTGTGCTGTGTAATGAGTTACATGTATAAGTTTGAGCTCCACGGGTGGTGTGCTGTGTAATGAGTTACATGTATAAGTTTGAGCTCCACGGGTGGTGTGCTGTGTAATGAGTTACATGAACATGTTTGAGCTCCACGGGTGGTCTGCTGTGTAATGAGTTACATGTATATGTTTGAGCTCCATGGGTGGTGTGCTGGGTAATGAGTTACATGTATATGTTTGAGCTCCACGGGTGGTGTGCTGTGTAATGAGTTACATGTATAAGTTTGAGCTCCACGGGTGGTGTGCTGGGTAATGAGTTACATGAACATGTTTGAGCTCCACGGGTGGTCTGCTGTGTAATGAGTTACATGTATATGTTTGAGCTCCACGGGTGGTGTGCTGGGTAATGAGTTACATGTATATGTTTGAGCTCCACGGGTGGTGTGCTGTGTAATGAGTTACATGTACAAGTTTGAGCTCCACGGGTGGTGTGCTGTGTAATGAGTATAAGTTTCAGCTCCACGGGTGGTGTGCTGTGTAATGAGTTACATGTATAAGTTTCAGCTCCACGGGTGGTGTGCTGTGTAATGAGTTACATGAACATGTTTGAGCTCCACGGGTGGTCTGCTGTGTAATGAGTTACATGTATATGTTTGAGCTCCACGGGTGGTGTGCTGGGTAATGAGTTACATGTACAAGTTTGAGCTCCACGGGTGGTGTGCTGGGTAATGAGTTACATGTACAAGTTTGAGCTCCACGGGTGGTGTGCTGGGTAATGAGTTACATGTATAAGTTTGAGCTCCAAGGGTGGTGTGCTGTGTAATGAGTTACATGTATATGTTTGAGCTCCACGGGTGGTGTGCTGTGTAATGAGTTACATGTATATGTTTGAGCTCCACGGGTGGTGTGCTGTGTAATGAGTTACATGTATAAGTTTGAGCTCCACGGGTGGTGTGCTGTGTAATGAGTTACATGTATAAGTTTGAGCTCCACGGGTGGTGTGCTGTGTAATGAGTTACATGTACAAGTTTGAGCTCCACGGGTGGTGTGCTGTGTAATGAGTTACATGTACAAGTTTGAGCTCCACGGGTGGTGTGCTGTGTAATGAGTTACATGTACAAGTTTGAGCTCCACGGGTGGTGTGCTGTGTAATGAGTTACATGTACAAGTTTGAGCTCCACGGGTGGTGTGCTGTGTAATGAGTTACATGTACAAGTTTGAGCTCCACGGGTGGATCAACGGAGTTCAATATTCCAACAAATGCTCCAAAACTGAGAGGAAAAGGCCATCGTGTGTGTCGTTCTGTTTGTGGAAATGTGCATATCAAAGATCCCTAGGAAAAATTAAGCTAGCTAGCTATATATATATATATATATATATATATATATATATATATATATATATCTGTCTCTGTGTGTGTGTGTCTGTGTCTGTGTCTCTCTCTCTCTCTCTCTCTCTCTCTCTCTAACACTCTCTCTAACACTCTCTCTCTCTCTCTCTCTCTCTCTCTCTCTATCATTCACTCACTCACTCACTAGCTCTCTCTCTCTAATTTACACAAATAAAAATCTAATCATTAATCGCCCATGGTGTAAATTGCAATCTACTATAAATAATCACACTGAATATGACACAGTAATTATACAAATATGTCTTGCACCGTGAATACTTCTAACGACTATTTACATCTCTATAACATACATCGCACATCTATCTACCCACCCACTGTTTACCCAACTTCTCGATCACACATCTATCTACCCACCCACTATTTACATAATGTTTATCCAACTTCTCGATCGCACATCTATCTACCCACCCACTGTTTACATAATGTTTACCCAACTTCTCGTCACAGATTTAACGTTATTTATAACCCGTGACTAATTTACCAAAGAATCAGGTGTACGAATATTCCGTCATTACGGAAGCGCATTGTGTTTGATCTGCGCGATGCATTAGTCATCATGAGAGCGACGGGAATGTGGGCAGCTCCTGCGGAAGTAACGTCTTGCATCTGTCAGCGGAATGAACTGATCGGTAATTGGCCAGACAGGTACGGTGCTGGTTAATGGCAACCTGCACACCTACCTGACTTGTGTGTGTGTGGTAATCTGTCTAATTAAGCCGGGCTGGAATTGCGAGAATTAACGGAGATCGATAGTCAACAACAATGAAAATAAATCAAGATTTCCATGCAAAATTTGAATGTAAAAGAAACAGGACCAGGCTTGAGGTTATGATGCAAAATGTGAATGTAAAAGAAACAGGACCAGGCTTGAGGTTTTGATGCAAAATGTGAATGTGTAAGAAACAGGACCAGGCTTGAGGTTTTGATGTAAAATGTGAATGTAAAAGAAACAGGGTCAGGCTTGAGGTTTAGATGCAAAATGTGAATGTAAAAGAAACAGGACCAGGCTTAAGGTTTAGATGCAAAATGTGAATGTAAAAGAAACAGGACCAGGCTTGAGGTTTAGATGCAAAATGTGAATGTAAAAGAAACAGGACCAGGCTTGAGGTTTAGATGCAAAATGTGAATGTAAAAGAAACAGGGTCAGGCTTGAGGTTTAGATGCAAAATGTGAATGTAAAAGAAACAGGACCAGGCTTGAGGTTTAGATGCAAAATGTGAATGTAAAAGAAACAGGACCAGGCTTGAGGTTTAGATGCAAAATGTGAATGTAAAAGAAACAGGACCAGGCTTGAGGTTTAGATGCAAAATGTGAATGTAAAAGAAACAGGACCAGGCTTGAGGTTTAGATGCAAAATGTGAATGTAAAAGAAACAGGGTCAGGCTCAAGGTTTAGAGTTATTATTTTTGTTAATATGTGAGGAGATAAAAAATCTATATAACTGGACTGGGTCAGGCTTGAGGTTTAGATGCAAAATGTGAATGTAAAAAAATCTAAACAGGACCAGGCTTGAGGTTTAGATGCAAAATGTGAATGTAAAAGAAACAGGACCAGGCTTGAGGTTTAGATGCAAAATGTGAATGTAAAAGAAACAGGACCAGGCTTGAGGTTTAGATGCAAAATGTGAATGTAAAAGAAACAGGACCAGGCTTGAGGTTTAGATGCAAAATGTGAATGTAAAAGAAACAGGACCAGGCTTGAGGTTTAGATGCAAAATGTGAATGTAAAAGAAACAGGACCAGGCTTGAGGTTTAGATGCAAAATGTGAATGTAAAAGAAACAGGACCAGGCTTGAGGTTTAGATGCAAAATGTGAATGTAAACGAAACAGGACCAGGCTTGAGGTTTAGATGCAAAATGTGAATGTAAAAGAAACAGGGTCAGGCTCGAGGTTTAGAGTTATTATTTTTGTTAATATGTGAGGAGATAAAAAATCTATATAACTGGACTGGGTCAGGCTTGAGGTTTAGATGCAAAATGTGAATGTAAAAGAAACAGGACCAGGCTTGAGGTTTAGATGCAAAATGTGAATGTAAAAGAAACAGGACCAGGCTTGAGGTTTAGATGCAAAATGTGAATGTAAAAGAAACAGGACCAGGCTTGAGGTTTAGATGCAAAATGTGAATGTAAAAGAAACAGGACCAGGCTTGAGGTTTAGATGCAAAATATGAATGTAAAAGAAACAGGGTCAGGCTCGAGGTTTAGAGTTATTATTTTTGTTAATATGTGAGGAGATAAAAAATCTATATAACTGGACTCTTCGGCTTCACTGGTTTAGTGGGGATGTGTACAAGATACAACCATTTTCTTCCACCACCACCTACGTGTCTCTGTGTCTGTCTGTCTCTCTCAATCTCACTCTCATGTCTCTCTGTATCAGTCTGTCTCTCCATCACTGCATCCCATGCTCCCCCCACTCCTGTTTCCTATTTCTCTGTCTCTCGGTTTCCTATTTCTCTCTCTCTCTCTCTCTCTCTCTCTCTCTCTCTCTCTCTCTCTCTGTCTCTGTCTCTGTCTCTGTCTCTGTCTCTGTCTCTGTCTCTGTTTTTGCATACAATTTTTTTTTTTTAAATGTTATTTCATATCGCAATATTGTTGTTGGTTGTTGTTGGTGGCAGTGTTATTTGCTGTTATTGTTGGGGTTTTTTAACTTGTAGTCCATGGCTGGGACATGTATATCAAAGACTAGCATATAGTGTCTTGTTTGTAGCCAAGGGCCCATCCAAATCGTTTGTTGCTAATATAACAGTAGTAGTCTGCAAACACAGTGAGTCAAATTCTTAATCAGATTTCTATTGAAAATTCTACTACAGTTATTCAAACTGGCATTCCTTGCCGATTAATTTCTGACAAACTAAAATTTTAATAAATATTTTTAAAGCATAAATTCTAAAAGCTGAATGAATGCAAATAAATTGTACAGACTGAGTTCATTAATTTTTTAAAAAATAGTAATAATCAAATCCGATGATTAATACTATCAAACTAAAAACAACTAAGGCAGCTAGCCAGCTAATCATCAAATTGGAAAATTAATATACATAAATTCAAACCAAAACAGAGATTACTTCCAAAGGATAAAGATGTCAGCTTCCTTAAATCAAATGAAGCACCAACTCTATTTTATATATTATTTATAACTACAAGTCGTATAAATCAACAGTTGACGGTAGTAGCTATAGTAACAGCCAATAAAGGGTACTTTAATTAATTTTTATGGACGTGCCGTTGTTGGGGGCGTGATAAAAGATGTCCGCCACATCAGCCTCGGCCACTATATCCCCAGTGTTAAACGTCTTCTGGGAAATCCAAAGTGAGTTAAGAATATTGCTGGACACTGTCAACTGCAGCTTGTCAGGGTCGTGAGGAGACCATGTAGGTTGGACTATACCAAATAAAATCCCATAGGCGACCATGTTAACGTTTGTGTTTAGAAACACTATATGCAATATATCAACCAAACTATGACCTATAAATATCAGTACTACAACCCCTATCTCAAAGTATTAACTGAAGAAAATGGTACCTTTCATGGCTCATTTTCGGTATAACCAGATGTTTCTACAACACCCCTAGTTTCGCACAAAATGTACAGGTACATGTTCCAAGCACAAGGCTACTTGACACAGTGGTACTAGATGAAATAAAAAACTGCATACATTTTTAGCCCAGATGAAACTAATTTTTTGTTACAACCAACACACTCACATTTATAACCAATCACAGGACTTGTGGTGTTAGCTTCTCTATCAAAATTCTCATTCCAGCCAGTGCTCCACAAATGGTGTCACAAAGGCTGTGGTATGTACTACCCTGTCTGTGGGATGGTGCATATAAAAGGTTCCTTGCTGCTAATTGAAAAGAGTAGCCCATGAAGTGGCGACAGTGGGTTTTCTCTCTCAATATCTGTGTGGTCCTTAACCATATGTCTGACGCCATATAACCATAAATAAAATGTGTTGGGTGCATCATTAAATAGAACATTTATTTTATATTCAGTTTGTGTGTGGTGTATCATAGGACTTCATCAACTTACATTCTTGTTTCAGTTTCTCTCGCTCCAGCCAGTGCACCACCACAGTGCATCAAAGACTGTGGTATGTCCTGTCCTGTCTGTGGGATGGTGCATATAAAAGGTCCCTTGCTGCTAATCGAAAAGAGTAGCCCATGAAGTGGCGACAGTGGGTTTCCTCTCTCAATATCTGTGTGGTCCTTAACCATATGCCTGATGCCATATGACCGTAAATAAAATGTGTTGAGTGTGTTGTTAAATAAAACATCCTTCTCTATCAGTTCTATAATCATTAAAACACAGACGATTTCAACAAAATGTCCTCACGTTACCTTTAACCCTTTAAGTTCTATAATCACTGAAACACTGATGGTTTCAACAAAATGTCCTCACGTTACCTTTAACCCTTTAAGTTCTATAATCACTGAAACACTGATGGTTTCAACAAAATGTCCTCACGTTACTTTTAACCCTTTAAGTTCTATAATCACTGAAACACTGATGGTTTCAACAAAATGTCCTCGCTTTACCTTTAACCCTTTAAGTTCTATAATCACTGAAACACTGATGGTTTCAACAAAATGTCCTCGCTTTACCTTTAACCCTTTAAGTTCTATAATCACTGAAACAACAAAAACTGATGGTTACTTTAACCCTTTAAGTTCTAAATCACTGAAACACTGATGGTTTCAAAAAAATGTCCTCACG
>NC_054705.1:6953903-6956403 GCF_016097555.1 Gigantopelta aegis
CTGTACAATAAAGTTCCAAAATGTGAATATTCGCAAAAACGCTGCCACGTGCAAACCATGTCAACACTGCACGTGCGTTGTCTGCACGTGCAACATGAACACCGACAGTATAAAAGTGCAGGGTGTTCGCTTGCCTGGCCTCTGTATCTGGCCGACAGTTGACAATCCAGGACATGTCACGTCTCAGTGAACCGCAGAGAAACAATGCCATCGGCCGACTAGACGCAGGCGAATCCAGAACGGCCGTTGCCAGGGCATTCCATGTGTCCCCAAGCACCATCTCCAGACTGTGGGACCGTTACCAGCAACATGGATCAACACGTGACCTCCCTAGATCCGGTCGACCACGGGTCACTACCCCAGGGCAGGACCGCTACATCCGGGTACGCCACCTTCGGGACTACTGCCACCTCCACAGCCGCAGCAATACCAGGTTTGCGCAGGATATCCGACCAGACCGTACGGAACCGCCTACGTGAGGTAGGAATTTGTGCCAGACGTCCAGTTTGAGGTGTCATCTTAACACCACAACACCGTCGACTCCGACTGCAGTGGTGCCAGATTCATCGACAATGGCCTCAACTGCGATGGAGACAGGTGTGGTTCAGTGACGAGTCCCGATTTCTGCTCCGACGTCATGATGGAAGATGTCGCATGTATAGGCGTCGTGGTGAACGTTATGCGGCAAACTGCGTGCAGGAAGTGGACAGATTCGGCGGGGGTAGTGTCATGGTGTGGGCAGCCATCTCACACACTGGCAGAACTGACCTGGTCCACGTGCAGGGCAACCTGAATGCACAGGGCTACATTGACCAGATCCTCCGGCCACACATCGTTCCAGTTATGGCCAACGCCAATGCAGTGTTCCAACATGACAACACCAGGCCTCACACAGCACGTCTCACAACGGCTTTCCTACAGAACAACAACATTAATGTCCTTCCTTGGCCATCGATATCACCGGATTTGAACCCAATTGAGCATCTATGGGACGAGTTGGACCGACGCCTCCGACAGCGACAACCACAGCCCCAGACCCTGCCCGAGCTGGCAGCAGCCTTGCAGGCCGAGTGGGCCACCATCCCCCGGGACGTCATCCGTACTCTGGTTGCTTCAATGGGCAGGCGGTGCCAGGCAGTTGTCAACACACGCGGAGGCCACACCCGGTATTGACTCCAGATGACCTTGACCTTGGTGGTGTGTCCTATCACTTACTCACAATGGACTAGAGTGAATTGTGAACAATCCTGCAACATTTGGTAATTATCGGACTCACCATTCAATAATTAAATCAATTCTCCAAATGTTACGACAATGTGGTTTTGCGTTTCTTCTTTTGAAGAGTATATATATATATATATATATATATATATATATATATATATAGTGAAACCTGTCTAAACCGGACCTTGAACATACCGGAATCCTGTCAAAACCGGCCAAGTTCCATGGTCCCGAATTTTTTTGCTATTTAAACCATGTATAAAAACCTGATAAAACCGGAACCTCTCAATTCCGAAAACCGGATTTATTTTTCGCTCAGAAATGTTAAATCCTTAATAGATTAACCTGAACAAACCGGCGTAGTGTAAATGAATGAAGAGTCAACTTCGCGTGAAAACACAACTTCCAGCTAACAAAGCCGACCGGAATTTCCAATGACCAACATCCGGTGTTACGTCACGGGTCACCGCTTTCTGCGGTCTCAGCCCAGAATAGCAGACAAGAGTCATTAATGCTTGATTGTTTCCAATTGTACTGTCTGAAACTGTCGACTTCTTCTCACCTTCAAACACATGCCCGCTACTCACGCCTTACAGTTTCCGCCTTTGATTTGGTCAATGCAATTTAACATTGAAATACAGGCACAGTTAGAGTAAAATGATAGAAAAAACTAAACTTCAAGTAAAATGTACACACGTGACATAATATTTTATACACTGAATAAACACTAATAGGGAATTTTATCATTTCTGCAATAGAAACGAGAGATACACACACTGAATTTTGCTACACTTGACTAAATTAGGAGAAAAAAAATGTCACGGCCACCACAGGCTAAACGTAGGTGTGTAGAATTATCTTTGAAGGTAAAATTTGACTTGATTAAAGATTCACAATCGCTACCAAAATTAAGTCAAAAGGATTTGGCAGCAAAGTACAGAATTGGCGTTTCTACTGTATCAGACATTTTAAAGAAGAAGACCGATTATATTCAAGAATATGAAAGTAACTCTAGTGCCAAGAAAACGCGGTTCAAAACAAGCTGCAAATATGACGAACTCAACGAACTGACATGGAAATGGTTTCAGCATGCACGAGCAAAGCATATCCCTATATCCGGACCAATCATTCAAGAAAAAGCTTTGAAATTTTCATCTGATCTGTCGATTTGTGATTTTAAGGCATCTAACGGGTGGCTAGAAAGCTGGAAGTCGCGTTTTTCAATTCGACATTTCAAGGTCAGCAGTGAAAGTGCCGGTATAGATAGCAACGTGGT